>NC_069501.1:107006339-107306339 GCF_027579735.1 Bombina bombina
ACAGCTCTCTTTGCTGTGTAATGTTCGGACAAACAGCGCAGCAAAGAATAAAAGGGCATTGCTAAAATGTCATTCAGGTGGCAGAGGAAGTCAGGACATCTGTAAAATCTGATGGAAGCTTTTAACCATCTGTCTGATGAGAGTGAGCTGTTAAATGGAAATTCAACTCAAAATTTGAATTCCCAATAAGGTAGCAGATTACAAGTGAAGCACTAATTTATCGTGCGCCCATAAACGGGCAAATTCACCTGTTTACAGGCATGCAATAAATAACCAGCCATTACAAGGGGCAAGTTATTGATATTGTGATCTCACGTTGCAATTAGTGCTCAGAAATTAACCCGAGATCAGGGGCAAGATTACATATACGGCATAGGTTTCAGCACAACTGCTGCTGAAACCCATGCCGCCCCTATGTTCACCTTGTACACCGGGTGAATCACATATATACTGCCGTAAGTCGGATAAACTAGCGATGTTCTGAAATGTGCGGAAATAGACATTTCTGGAGTCGCCAGTGACTTACGGCAGTTTATGAACTGCCAACGCCTAAGTAAACAAAAAAAAAAGTTTAAACACCCATAAAAATGTAACTCGCCTCCCAAAAATAAACCCGACACATCAAAACCTCTAATCCGCCATCCCCCCCACATTGCAACTAATAATTAAGTGTATTAACCCCTTATCCACCATCCACCCACATCGCAACTAATAATTAAATGTATTAACCTCTAAACCGTCATCCCCCCACAACGCAATCTACCTATTTAAACTCTTAACCCCTAATCCGCCAATCCCCACATTGCAAAGTACCTAATAAATGTATTAACTCCTAATCCGCCATCCCCCCACAATGCAATATACTTATTAAAACTATTAACCCCTAATCCGCCATCGCCCCTATTAACACTATGCGCAATCTACCTATTAACACTATTATTTTTTTAAGAGCTGATTTCTTTGGGGCAATGCCCCGCAAAAGGCCCTTTTTTTAGGGCCATTGGTAGTTTATTGAAGGCTAGGTTTTTTTTTATTTGGGGGGGGCTTTTTTATTTTGATAGGGCTATTAGATTAGTTGTAATTCTTTTTATTTTTGATACTGTGGTTTGTTTGTTTTTGTAACTTAGTCATTTTTAATTGTAGATTTCAATAATTTGAGTAGGGTTAGTTTTTTTTAATATGTAATATAGTTAATTTAATTGGTAGTTTAATGTAATTTTAGTATAATAGTTAGGGTAGGTTAATTAATAGTTTAATATAGTTAAATTTAATTCTACAGGTAAGTTTTAATTTATTATAAGATAGGAATGTTGTAATTTTAATGTAAAGTTAGTGGGTTGTTTAGGGGTTAATAGCTTCATTTAGTTTATGGCGATGTGGGGGGGCTGGCGGTTTAGGGGTTAATAAGTTTAGTTAGTGGCAGTGATGTGGGAGGCCAGGGGTTTAGGGGTTAATACTTTTATTTAGTTGCGGTGGGGTCCGGGAGCCGCGGAATCGGGGTTAATAGTTTTATTTCGTTGTGGCGGAGTCCGGGAGCGGTGGGATAGGGGTTAATACATTTTATTTAGGTTGCGGCGATGTTGGGGGCGGCAGATTAGGGGTGTTTAGACTCGGGCTTATGTTAGGGTGTTAGGTATAAACGTAACTGGTTTTCTACCATAGCAATCAAAGGGATATCTGGCAGCATTGAACATAAGCTTTCGCTGCTTTCAGACTCCCATTGATTCCTATGGCATCCGTGGCTTCCAGGGTGGCGGATTAAAAACCAGGTACGCTGGGCCCGAATAGCCGCGAGCGTACCGGCTAACTATTTGATAACTTTTAAAAAGTGTCAAATAGTGCCGAATGTGTATTCGGAATATCTGTAATGACGTAAGCATCGATCTGTGTCGGATTGAGACCGGCAGATCGTATGTTACGTCACAGATTTCAACTTTTGGCGGTCTGTAGGCTTTGATAACTAGGTCAAATCAAGCTCGCCATAATTACGCTGCAGAATCCCAGCGTATTTGTGGTTGACGGCTTGATACATATCCCCCATAGTATTAATCTAATCACTAAGCCCCCTAACCTAACACCCTATTACGTAAAATTAGAAAAAAAGACTATCTTACTAATAAATTAAATTAAAAATACAAAAAAAATTCCTAATTTAACATTAAAAATCAAAATCAAATCAGCCAATAGGATTTCAGTAGCTCTTATTCTATTGGCTGATTTGAACATTTCAGCCAATAGTAATGCAAGGTACCCCAATATAAAAGAAGTACCTTGCATTCAGTCTTCAGTGTGCGGCAGAGATCGCATGAGGAGGACCTCCACGTCGCTAATGGATGAAGATGGATCAACCTGGATGAAGACTTTTCAGCGCCTGGAAGAAGATGGATGTCTGGACTTCAGGAATAGTGAGTACATGTTTTTGTTTTTTGTTTTTTAAAAGGGGTACCTTGACTTTAATCTTCAGTGTGTGGTGGGGATCGCATGAAGAGGACCTCCACGTTGCTGAAGACTGCCGCCTCCGAGGAGAACCATCGTTCCAGATCTGCCCATCAGAAGACCGCTCCGCACCTCCGGGAAGAAGAAAGAAGATGGTGCCGCGATGGATGAAGATGGATATGCCTGGATGAAGACTTTTCAGTGCCTGAAGTGAGTACAATTTTTGGGGTTAGTGTTAGGGTTTTATTTTTTGTTTTTTGGGTGTGTTTTTTTAGATTAGGGTTTTGTTTTTTTTAATGGGCTGCAAAAGAGCTGATTGCCCATTTAAGGGCAATCCCCATACAAATGCCCCTTTAAGGGCAATGGTTAGCTTAGTTTTTTTTAAGAGTTAGGTCTTTTTTATTTTGGGGGTTTGGGTACGTGGGGGGTTATAATAATAGGGGGTAATTTGAAATCTTTTAGCAAAAAGAGCTGATTTCTTTAGGGCAATGTCCTACAAAAAGCCATTTTAAGGACTATTGGTAGTTTAGTCTTTGATTAGTTTTTTTATATTTATTTATTTATTTTGGGGTGGCTTTTATTTTTATAGGGGTATTAGATTAGGTTTATTTATTTTTAATTTGGATAAATTTGTTTATTTTTTTCAGCAATTTTAGATTTTTTTATTTTTTTTGTAATATTAGATTTTTTAATTTAATTTAATCTTAGTTGTTGTTTTTTTCTTAATGTAATGTTAGGATTTTTATTTTTAATGTTAAATTAGGATTTTATTTTTTTTGTATTTTAATTTAATTTATTAGTAAGATAGTCTTTTTTATTTTATGTAATTGGGGTTAATTTAGGGGGTGTTAGGTTAGGGGTCTTAGTGATTAGATTAATACTTTACATTGTGGGGGGATGGCAGATTAGGAGGTAATAGTTTTAATAGGTATATTGAGTTTTGGGGGGATGGCGGATTAGGGGTTAATAATTTTAATAGGTAGATTGTGTTGTGGGGGGTGGGCGGATTAGGGATTAATAGTGTAATTAGATACTTTGCGATGTGGGGGTTGGTGGATTAGGGGGTTAATACATTTTATTAGTTATTGCAGTGGGGGGATGGCGGTGTTTGTTAAGACTTCCAGGTAGTTACGGTGCTCATATACTCAGCGCAAGGCTTGCTGCGCCTGCCTATGTATGGCGAGGTGAAAATGTAGTAAAATTTCTTTCTTCATTTTTGCCACGTAAATCCTAGTGCTGAATATGGGAGTAAAAATAGCTGGCGACGGGGAAATATAGGTGCCGCATTATGGAAAAGATTGTCGGGATGTTTATAATATATACTAATATTGTTACCAATATCCAGTATTCTGTGTGATGACATAACATACCCTTGTCCAGTTGACAGGTTTTAGAGAAAGCCCATGAGAGTCCATAATAATCCAGTGTATAGCCCTGTTACAAGCCATCTTTTGCAAGCAACCCATGGTCAGAAGTATGTTAGGTTAGTCCACCGTTATGAGTCTGTTGGTTGTGAGGGGCCCGTCTTTCTTCTTTTTGGTAGGACTTTACTTAATTGAGGGCGTTGTTCTTTGGGCCTAGCTTGTTCCTTGTTGTGTTGTGTGGTTGGTATTTCAATCACTTTGTCCAGAGGGGGCTCAAGAGGTATGTTTAGCAGTTTTGACAGGTTGTCCAGGTCACTTAAATTTTTGTATGTGAAGTGAGAGCCTTTATGGTTTATTATTAGGCTGAAGGGGAAGCCCCAGTGATACATGATATTGTTCTCCTGTAGGGCTTTGGTGATAAATCGGACATCTTTCCTATGTTGTATGGTTTGTGGGCTAAGATATTGATATATCTGGATATTATTCCCTTGGAATGATATGGATTGTCTTGTTCTTGCTGCTTGCCAGATTTCTTCTTTGACAGTATATTTCAGAAGGTGTAATATAACATCTCTTTGAGGCGCAGGAGGTTTTGGAAGTGGACGTAGTGCTTTGTGTATTCTCTCTATGTCCTTATTGGTGAGATGGGAGGTGCGTAGAGATATGTGTTGAAAAAGGTCTTTCACATAGGTTTTTAGCTGATCTTGTGGGACATCCTCAGGGATGGAGGATTGTTTCTCCTCCCCCTATTATCCAAATCTTCTATTTTATCCTGTAAGGTTTGTAGCATTGAATCTTGGATCGCTATTTGTTGCATTTTTGAACTTACTAAGTTATTCAAATTATCCTGGCCATCCTCTAGGTAGTCAATTCTAGACCCCATTTAATTAAGGTCCTTTTTAAGATCTCTCAATTCTTCTTTAATAAAAGACTACAATGATTCTAGGTCGGATTTTGAAGGTAAGCTTGCTATCTGGGATTGAATAGTAAGCAGTGAATTCTATTGCGTAGCAGGAGTGCA
Source organism: Bombina bombina (assembly GCF_027579735.1). Taxonomy (NCBI): domain Eukaryota; kingdom Metazoa; phylum Chordata; class Amphibia; order Anura; family Bombinatoridae; genus Bombina; species Bombina bombina. The sequence goes on from NC_069501.1 coordinate 107,011,161, forward strand.
TATTTGGGAATCCAGTCCTAGAGTATTCAGAACTTGAGTGGAATCTGAAACTGAGTTTTTAATATATTTGGAAAAAGGATGACACTGAAGGTGCTAAAGTTGGGTGGTTTTGTTTGTTTGTCTGAATTGTCTCCCTTTCTTTGAGGTCATTTCCAATATTTTGTTGGGTTGTAAGGTTTGGAGGTGTATTTGGTCTTTTCTGGTCAGGTAAATATATATTGACCAATCAATTGAAAGGTAGTATGTCTGGAGCAGTGGGTTGCTGTTAATGAATTGTGTGTCCATTTATTTTTCACCCCACTCTCTGTTATAGGTGTTCCCCTGGACCGGTTGTATGGGTTGTCTCTGGCCTTAATTATGCCTGTATGAACTTGTCACAATGAATCCCCCTTTTGTTATAAGTGAAGAAATGATTTTGAGGCTTGCCGAAGCTTTTAGTTTTTATGGGCTTCTCTCATTTCAGTATAATGTCGCCGGTAGGCCCGCGTGGTTAAGTGTGGAGTCGTGCCATGCAAAGGGACTGATCTTTATGTAAGAGTCCTCTTGTCCTCTTACCAAGTCTCCTTGAGTTCCTCCGCTGATCCTGAGCCTCCACCCGGTCAGACTGCAAGTTCTCTCTCATTGGGACAAGAGTAATCAGCCCGCTTCGGTCTGCACTGCGCTTGACAAAGCGTTGCGGCCTGGGATTAAGATGGTGGCGCAGCCTCACGCAGGGCCTGTGTTGTTCTTGTCGATCGGCTATGCTGCTTAGTCATTCAATTAACAGCTCAGTGCGTTGAGGGCATCGTGTGGGTAGGTGCTGCTATCCTTCTGATAGATGTGGGCTCCAAGTGTCCTTTGAACTTGCTGAGAGCCTTTGCCTTAATGGAGCTCTACTATTTTGCTGCCATGTCCCAGCACGGCGTTGCTCCTCCCCCCAGAAAAATGTATCTTATTTTTAATAAAAAAACTGCAAAAAGCAGTTATAAGGGGTAAAAGTTGGCAGGTGTAGGGTGCTAGAAAAAAAAGGCACTGAAAAGTGCCTTTACATAAAGGCCTATGGAACTGTGTGTTTCATGTGAATATATAAATATATATATATATATATATACAGGGAGTGCAGAATTATTAGGCAAATGAGTATTTTGACCACATCATCCTCTTTATGCATGTTGTCTTACTCCAAGCTGTATAGGCTCGAAAGCCTACTACCAATTAAGCATATTAGGTGATATGCATCTCTGTAATGAGAAGGGGTGTGGTCTAATGACATCAACACCCTATATCAGGTGTGCATAATTATTAGGCAACTTCCTTTCCTTTGGCAAAATGGGTCAAAAGAAGGACTTGACAGGCTCATAAAAGTCAAAAATAGTGAGATATCTTGCAGAGGATGCAGCACTCTTAAAATTGCAAAGCTTCTGAAGCGTGAGCATCGAACAATCAAGCGTTTCATTCAAAATAGTCAACAGGGTCGAAAGAAGCGTGTGGAAAAACCAAGGCGCAAAATAACTGCCCATGAACTGAGAAAAGTCAAGCGTGCAGCTGCCAAGATGCCACTTGCAACCAGTTTGGCCATATTTCAGAGCTGCAACATCACTGGAGTGCCCAAAAGCACAAGGTGTGCAATACTCAGAGACATGGCCAAGATAAGAAAGTCTGAAAGACGACCACCACTGAACAAGACACACAAGCTGAAACGTCAAGACTGGGCCAAGAAATATCTCAAGACTGATTTTTCTAAGGTTTTATGGACTGATGAAATGAGAGTGAGTCTTGATGGGCCAGATGGATGGGCCCGTGGCTGGATTGGTAAAGGGCAGAGAGCTCCAGTCCGACTCAGACGCCAGCAAGGTGGAGGTGGAGTACTGGTTTGGGCTGGTATCATCAAAGATGAGCTTGTGGGGCCTTTTCGGGTTGAGGATGGAGTCAAGCTCAACTCCCAGTCCTACTGCCAGTTACTGGAAGACACCTTCTTCAAGCAGTGGTACAGGAAGAAGTCTGCATCCTTCAAGAAAAACATGATTTTCATGCAGGACAATGCTCCATCACATGCGTCCAAGTACTCCACAGCGTGGCTGGCAAGAAAGGGTATAAAAGAAGAAAATCTAATGACATGGCCTCCTTGTTCACCTGATCTGAACCCCATTGAGTACCTGTGGTCCATCATCAAATGTGAGATTTACAAGGAGGGAAAACAGTACACCTCTCTGAACAGTGTCTGGGAGGCTGTGGTTGCTGCTGCACGCAATGTTGATGGTGAACAGATCAAAACACTGACAGAATCCATGGATGGCAGGCTTTTGAGTGTCCTTGCAAAGAAAGGTGGCTATATTGGTCACTGATTTGTTTTTGTTTTGTTTTTGAATGTCAGAAATGTATATTTGTGAATGTTGAGATGTTATATTGGTTTCACTGGTAAAAATAAATAATTGAAATGGGTATATATTTGTTTTTTGTTAAGTTGCCTAATAATTATGCACAGTAATAGTCACCTGCACACACAGATATCCCCCTAAAATAGCTAAAACTAAAAACAAACTAAAAACTACTTCCAAAAATATTCAGCTTTGATATTAATGAGTTTTTTGGGTTCATTGAGAACATGGTTGTTGTTCAATAATAAAATTAATCCTCAAAAATACAACTTGCCTAATAATTCTGCACTCCCTGTATATGTGTGTGTGTGTGTGTATATATACATATATATGTATGTGTTTATATGTGTATATACATATATTAACACGTAAATATATATGTATATAAGCATATACATATATATTTACAATCTGCTGCCCATCGCTGCGCGACTTACCTCGTTCACTGCGCTAGTTCTTATTCCGTGTCTGACGGCATGAGAATGAGTCTCCTATTGGAGCCTACTGACGCATGCTCTTGCGAGAGAAAAGCTTCCGTGCAATGCAAACTCAACCTCATGTTCGCATTGCACCTAACTTGTAATACCAGTGCACATTGCGTGCTCTGTTATTAGTAAATAGAGTGCAAATATCGCTTTTGCGGAAGCAATATTTTCTGCTCCACTTATAATCTGGCCCAAAATTTTTACTTACGCTTTGAAAAAAAAAACACATTTTGCAATGTACTTAACTTGCCCCAAGAAAGCTGGGGTAAATCCTGTAATATCTAGAATAATGACCCTGCTACATGCTATTTTCAAAGGGTCTGTCTGTGAAATGAAAATCAATGCAAACTTTGCTGACAAAGTTTAAATGCTTTTGAAATGTATTTAGTATGTAGATGAATTGCAATACAGTGTTTATCTACTGATATAAAATGCTTATACTACAATTAAATTGACATTAAACCCAAGTTTATATGTTCTATTCTCAAATTTTCTTTATTCTCTTGGAATTCTTTGCTGAAAGAGCAACAATGCACTGCTAGAGGCTAGCTGCATGCATCATGTGAGCCAATGACAAGAGCAATATGTGTTCAATCACCAAACACCAGCTAGCTTCCAGTTGTGCATTGCTGATCCTTCAACAAATGATTCCAAGACAATAAAGCAAATTTGATCATTAAAGTAAATTGGATTTGTTTTTAATTGTATGCCCCATCTGAAACATGCAAATCCAGACCTTCGTGCATTGTGCTTTCACAAAAAAGAAATTCGGCTCCGAAAAGAGTCAAAGGCCATTAAAGGGACAGTATACACTCATTTTCATATAACTGCATGTAATAGACACTACTATAAAGAATAAGATGCACAGACACTGATATAAAAATCCAGCTTAAAACTGTTTAAAAACTTACTTAGAAGCTGTCAGTTTAGCTCTGTTGAAAAGGTAGCTGGAAAGCCCACTGCAAATGGAAAATAAGACACTCCCCCCTCCCCCTTCTTTTGCATATGAAAAGACCCTTTACACAAACAGGAGCAAGCTGGAGAAGGTAGCTGACAGTATTCTCATAAAACTTTGGGGCTTGGTTAGGAGTCTGAAAATCAGAGCAATGTTATTTAAAAATAAGCAAAACTATACATTTAAAAAAAACAACTTTATGGGCTATATAAATAGATCATCTACAAAACATTTATGCAAAGAAAAAATGAGTGTATAATGTCCCTTTAATGGCTGTCTTCTTCTGCATTGGGCTGCTAACGAAGCTGCTGAATGCACAGGCCTATTGATAAGGCTGCATAGGCACAGCATATTTTTATTAAGAAACCTTATACGCATTGTATGAACAGCTTTTTAACTCCAACATTAGCACCCCCTTATGAGTATACTCGGCCAATAATTGGTGCATTTGCATAGCGTTTGCGCCTCACATAGTGCATTCAAAGGCTGTTTGTTCAAAAATGCTCAACAAGGGCATGAAAAAGTATCATTCAGTTGCTGTAAAGTTACAGTAAAGTCAAAATTAAATTTCCATCTTTACTTCTATCTAATTTGCTTTTTTATCTTGGTAACCTTTGTTGAATAGCATACATAGGTAGACTCAAGGGCAGGAATACACTACTGGGAGCTAGCTGCTCATTAGTGATTGCACAAATATGTCTCTTGTCATTGGCTCCACTGATGTGTTCAGCTAGCTCCCGCTAGTGCATTGCTGCTTATTCACCAAAGGATACCAAGAAAATGAAAATGTGATAAAAAAAAAGTAAATTTAAAAGCTGTTTAAAATCGTATGCTTTGTCTGAAACATGAAAGAAAAATTGTGGGTTTCATGTAGAGTTGCCCCCTCAGCCGTGTTTTCCAGGACACTTATGAGTTATACATGCTGCAGGGCGTGCAGAGAGGAACATGAATAGTGCTGTTCAGTGTCACTATTTGTGTGCTGTACAGGGTTGAAATTCATGTTCCTACCTGCAAACCCTGCAGCATGTATAACTGATAAGTGTCCAGGAAATCATGGCTGAGCAGGCAACCCTAGTTTCATGTCCCTTTAACATAATGTTGGTGATTTGAAAACAAAAATATAATAATAAACAAAAACAAATTAAAAAAAATTGGCGTTTGACTCTAGGATATGGTAAATATTAATTTATTATCATTTTATGATTGATTTATTGAGTGTTATTTAACTTTTAGTGGATAGTTTTGTTTCCACATCTTTTTTACTCACCATAATTTAAATGGAGATGGGTTTAATTGCCCAAGACCAAGTTTCACTCAGCAGCATTCAGGAATCTATTATGTGCTGATGAGTCGGAAATAGCTGCCCACATGCTTTCTCCAGTCCATTCTATGCTTAAAAACTGCCCAGAGCAACATTGCCCTAGCACGAGGGAGTCTGTGTTTAAAGGGACACTTGAAGCAAAAAAAGTTGGGGTAATGTATAGCACATTTACATACTGAATCCTCTGTGCCAGGGGGTGTGCTGCAGCTGGGCTATATAATGATCCATTGAGTTGTGTGTGTATATATATATATATATATATATATATATATATATATATATATATATATATATATAAACAAATTAAATAGAAAAGAGCTCTAATATGTCAAAAGAGCTAAAGCGGATACCTGGCCGCACCAACACTCCCCTTACAGTATACTAAGGAATGACATCCTAAACAGGTCTGCTGAACATATGCTTTTAATAAAAACAAAGCCAAAAAAGATACATGCTGAGAATAATGGCAACAACAAGATTACAGCACACAAACATATACCAAGCGTAGTGCACTACTGTCAACTGTGAGCTAGCATTTGCAAAGTAATTGTTAACTCATGAGAAAGTCCGTCCTTGATGCCGGGCACTTAAGTGTTAAAAACACGCTCCGGTTTAAAGATTTAGACAAGTTACCGTCCTTGATATCTCATTATGTGTATACGTTCCGGTACCGGATTAAAGATGTAATGTGAGAGTCCAAAGGATGGTACTAGTACTATTGCAAACTTGATCCCATGTGCTAATGACAACTCCAACTTTAAACTTTCAGTGTGCAAGACTTATTACTGCATGGCTTACCTCCGCTATCTTCACACACTCTACGGTATTACCTGACAGGATCTCATCCGTGGTGTGACTTACAGCGATGTATTCCGCCTATGCAGCTCTTCACTTGCTTGGTTGTGTACACTTGATATCGTCAGATTCACAGCATATCCACCATGCTGGCGTCCTCCACACTGTGTCTTGTTCTACACATTACGCGTTTCGCCCCTCCCCCTTTCCGGGCTGAACTCAGGGCTTCATCAGATGTGTCTAATTAGACACCACAGCAGACTTTATAACACTTGTGCAGAAACAAAGTTACACCTCCTTCATATATGTTAAAGGGAAGTGTATAGTGCATGTACATTTCAATGGCTACAATTAGATTACACTACACATTTAATATACAACTAATCTATACAAATATGGCATATTGCAATTCACATATTTTTTGAAAACTGCTTATTATATACTGATAAAATACAGCATTAGATTTAAATATACACTGAGAACCACTTATATGAACATGTTTCCATACTCATTACTAAGCAACCGTGTATTATTTCATACACATTTTCTAACAGTGTTAATAAATAAGGAATATTTATAGAAAACAGGAAAATTCGATTTTTTCATTCAAACCAAAGGGAGAGAGGGTGTTGAGTCTGTACATCCAGCGTGACTCATGCTGGAGCAATAATTGATCAATATTACCTCCTCTCCTCCTTGGTTTGATGTGTTCAATACCCTAAAGATTTGATGAGTAAAAAAGAAATTCAGATCAAACCATCCGATAAGGGTGGGAATATTGTCATCCTTAACCAGGCTGACTATGTGAAAGAAGTCCTAAGACAGCTAGGTGTAAAAGAACAATATGAGGCTGTCACTAGACAAACTTATGAAAAATCTTGTGATGATCTATTCATCATTTTGATACAAGCAAAAGAGTCAGGGTTATTGACTAAGAAAGATTTTGAATTTCTGAGTCCGACTCACCCAGTAGCTCCTACTTTTTATTGCATCCCTAAGGTGCACAAAAGCATCACACACCCACCAGGACGTCCCATAGTGTCTGGGATTGGGGGACCAACAGAGGGGATAAGTAGATATGTAGATTTTTTTCTACGTCCCTTCTTAACTGAATTGTCCTCCTATGTGCAGGACACGGGGGACGTTTTAAGAAAATTGGATAAAATTAAAATGGAACCAGATATGCTTCTACTCACTCTTGATGTGGAGTCACTGTACTCTTCTATTCCACATAAAGTAGGTCTGGAAGCAGCAGAATACTTCCTTAAGCTACGTGGAGAAGAGTACAGTGACAACACCACCTTGGTACTCAAATTATTGGAATTTGTGTTAACCAATAACATATTTATGTTTGATGGCAAATTTTTTAGATAGTTAAGAGGCACAGCCATGGGCTCAGCGTGCGCCCCCACCTATGCCTGTCTCCATCTAGGTGTCTGGGAGGCAGTTGATGTCTTCCAGGAATTAGATATATGGGTGGAGGCTCACGTCGTCCTATGGCTGCGCTATGTGGATGACATCCTAGTTTTGTGGAAAGGGGATGAAACTTCAGCCAATAAATTTGTTGAGATTCTGAACAACAACAACAGAAATTTGTTCTTAACTCACCAGATTAGCAATAAGGAAACTACTTTTTTGGATCTCAAACTCACCATTGAAGATGGATTATTAAAAAGCAAAGTGTTTTGAAAAGAAACAGCAACTAATAATCTGTTATATGGTTCCAGCCACCACCCGGAGGCCTTAAAAAATGGCATTCCAGTGGGACAGTTCTTGAGGCTCAAGAGGTGCTGTTCCACTGAACAAGATTTTGAAAGGCAGGCCGGAGAGATGGCTCAGAGGTTCCTTCAGAGAGGTTACTCTAAGAATCAAGTTAAAAAAGGATGGCTTAGAGCCAGGCAGAAACCCAGGAATGAATTACTATATAGAACAACTGAAAAGCCTAAGGAAGAGAATAGTATTCGTTTAATAACAAAATATAATTCCCATTGGAACAAATTGCGGAATATCCTTAATAAACACTGGCACATTTTGTTAAATGATAGTTCAGTTGCTAAATATATTTCTGAGTACCCATTGCTTACAGCCAAAAGAGCTCCCAGTATTAAGGATAAATTGGTTCGTAGTGAGTTCCAAAGAGACACCCCAAAAATTGGCTAACACAAGCACAAACTAGGAAAGGTTGCGAACCTTGTGGCAGATGTGTGTACTGCAAGTACATCGTTAAAGCCTCAAATTTTTGCACTGAATATTCAGATAGGTCTTACCACATTAATGAAAGAATAGTCTGTAATACCTCAAATGTCATTTATATGTTACACTGTTCGTGTCCCAAATTTTACATTGGGAAAACGACACGTGAATTAAAAGAAAGGGTGAGGGAACACAGAGATAGCATTAAGGATAAGGACTCAGACAGTCCAGTAGCCAGACACTTCCAAAAAATGCATGACTCTGATTTCTCTCTCCTAAGAGTATTGGGTATTGAACACATCAAACCAAGGAGGAGAGGAGGTAATATTGATCAATTATTGCTCCAGCATGAGTCACGCTGGATGTACAGACTCAACACCCTCTCTCCCTTTGGTTTGAATGAAAAAATCGAATTTTCCTGTTTTCTATAAATATTCCTTATTTATTAACACTGTTAGAAAATGTGTATGAAATAATACACGGTTGCTTAGTAATGAGTATGGAAACATGTTCATATAAGTGGTTCTCAGTGTATATTTAAATCTAATGCTGTATTTTATCAGTATATAATAAGCAGTTTTCAAAAAATATGTGAATTGCAATATGCCATATTTGTATAGATTAGTTGTATATTAACCCCTTAAGGACACAGCCATTTTTCAATTTCTTTCCCTTAAGGACCAGGGCTATTTTTACATTTCTGCGGTGTTTGTGTTTAGCTGTAATTTTCCTCTTACTCATTTACTGTACCCAAACATATTATATACTGTTTTTCTCGCCATTAAATGGACTTTCTAAAGATACCATTATTTTCATCATATCTTATAATTTACTATAAAAAAAATTATAAAATATGAGGAAAAAATGGAAAAAAACACACTTTTTCTAACTTTGACCCCCAAAATCTGTTACACATCTACAACCACCAAAAAACACCCATGCTAAATAGTTTCTAAATTTTGTCCTGAGTTTAGAAATACCCAATATTTACATGTTCTTTGCGTTTTTCGCAAGTTATAGGGCAATAAGTACAAGTAGCACTTTGCTATTTCCAAACCACTTTTTTTCAAAATTAGCGCTAGTTACATTGGGACACTGATATTTTTCAGGAATCCCTGAATATCCCTTGACATGTATATATATTTTTTTAGAAGACATCCCAAAGTAATGATCTAGGCCCATTTTGGTATATTTCATGCCACCATTTCACCGCCAAATGAGATCAAATAAAGAAAAAATTCACTTTTTCATAATTTTTTTTCACAAACTTTAGGTTTCTCACTGAAATTATTTGCAAACAACTTGTGCAATTATGGCATAAATGGTTGTAAACGCTTCTCTGGGATCCCCTTTGTTCATAAATAGCAGACATATATGGCTTTGGCATTGCTTTTTGGTAATTAGAAGGCCGCTAAATGCCTCTGCGCACCACACATGTATTATGCCCAGCAGTGAAGGGGTTAATTAGGGAGCATGTAGGGAGCTTCTAGGGTTAATTTTAGCTTTAGTGTAGTGTAGTAGACAACCCCAAGTATTGATCTAGGCCCATCTTGGTATATTTCATGCCACCATGTCACCGCCAAATGCGATCAAATAAAAAAAAATGTAAAATTTTTTTACAATTTTAGGTTTCTCACTGAAATTATTTACAAACAACTTGTGCAATTATGGCATAAATGGTTGTAAATGCTTCTCTGGGATCCCCTTTGTTCAGAAATAGCAGACATATATGGCTTTTGTGTTGCTTTTTGGTAATTAGAAGGCTGCTAAATGCTGCTGCGCATCACACGTGTATTATGCCCAGCAGTGCAGGGGTTAATTAGATAGCTTGTAGGGAGCTTGCAGGGTTAATTTTAGCTTTAGTGTAGAGATCAGCCTCCCACCTGAAAGATCCCACCCCCTGATCCCTCCCAAACATCTCTCTTCCCTTCCCCACCCCACAATTGTCCCCGCCATCTTAAGTACTGGCAGAAACTCTGCCAGTACTAAAATAAAAGGCTTTTTTTTTTTTTATGAATTTTTTTTTAAAAAAAAATATATGTTTAGCTGTGATGGACCCCCCCTTAGCCCCTAACCTCTCTGATCCCCCCCAAACAGCTCTATAACACTTGCCCACATCCTATTTGCTGCCATCTTGGGTACTGGCAGCTGTCTGCCAGTACCCAATTTGCCTCCAAAAAATGTTTATTTTTATTTTTTTTCATGTAATTAAATGTTTTCTGTAGTGTAGCTGCCCCCCCTAATACCCTCCTCCCTCTCCCCCTCCCAGATCCTTTTGAAAATTATTTCCCCCCCTCCCTCTCCCTCTCTCCCATTCATAAATTCATTGGTGGCAGTGGCTGTTACGCGATCGCGCGCACATATGCGCGCGCACGCGCGCTCCCTGCAGGCCCCCGCACGCTCCCGGCACCCAGCGTGCACATTGCACATTCAGGAACCGGATGCCGGGTAGCGATGGGCCGCCCACCCGCCTCCCTGAAGCTGCTCCCACCCACCAACGATCGGGCCCATCGCTACCGGTGCAGAGAGGGCCACAGAGTGGCTCTCTCTGCATCGGTTTGGGAAAAAAGGTATTGCAGTGATGCCTCAATGTTGAGGCATCACAGCAATACCTTGAAAGCGGCTGGAAGCGATCAGGATCGCTTCCAGCCGCTTTAAACCCTGATGTCGTACAGGGTACGTCGCTGGTCTTTAAAGACCAGGTTGTGTGCGACGTACCCTGTACGACATGTGTCGTTAAGGGGTTAAATGTGTAGTGTAATCTAATTGTAGCCATTGAAATGTACATGCACTATACACTTCCCTTTAACATATATGAAGGAGGTGTAACTTTGTTTCTGCACAAGTGTTATAAAGTCTGCTGTGGTGTCTAATTAGACACATCTGATGAAGCCCTGAGTTCAGCCCGGAAAGGGGGAGGGGCGAAACGCGTAATGTGTAGAACAAGACACAGTGTGGAGGACGCCAGCATGGTGGATATGCTGTGAATCTGACGATATCAAGTGTACACAACCAAGCAAGTGAAGAGCTGCATAGGCGGAATACATCGCTGTAAGCCACACCACGGATGAGATCCTGTCAGGTAATACCGTAGAGTGTGTGAAGATAGCGGAGGTAAGCCATGCAGTAATAAGTCTTGCACACTGAAAGTTTAAAGTTGGAGTTGTCATTAGCACATGGGATCAAGTTTGCAATAGTACTAGTACCATCCTTTGGACTCTCACATTACATCTTTAATCCGGTACCGGAACGTATACACATAATGAGATATCAAGGACGGTAACTTGTCTAAATCTTAAAACCGGAGCGTGTTTTTAACACTTAAGTGCCCGGCATCAAGGACGGACTTTCTCATGAGTTAACAATTACTTTGCAAATGCTAGCTCACAGTTGACAGTAGTGCACTACGCTTGGTATATGTTTGTGTGCTGTAATCTTGTTGTTGCCATTATTCTCAGCATGTATCTTTTTTGGCTTTGTTTTTATTAAAAGCATATGTTCAGCAGACCTGTTTAGGATGTCATTCCTTAGTATACTGTAAGGGGAGTGTTGGTGCGGCCAGGTATCCGCTTTAGCTCTTTTGACATATTAGAGCTCTTTTCTATTTAATTTGTTTATATTCATTTAGGATTGCCAGCACAACACGCTTTACCCTCTAATTCTATCTGTGTGCACCCTATCCTTTGTATCATATATATATATATATATATATATATATATATATGTATATATATATATATATACACAGGTATATATATGCTGTTTTCCCCCCTTAAACTGAAAGAGGAGGAAATAATCATGTATATTAACAAGCCATAAACTCATTGCAGCTGTCTATACCAGAAAATAAGTATATATGTTAGGGAATGGGTTTACTATATTGTTAAATTAAAAAACAGCAACAGGGTATATATATTTACAGTGGCTTTGCCTTCCTTGAATTTCACAGCAAGACGTCAGACAGATTTCGGAAAACAAATAAATGGCACAAACCTCTTTTGTAGTTCACTGATCATTTTTTTTATATTTACAAAGCTAGTAGATTTCCTGGAACTAATTTAATTTAATCTTCTCAAGAGACCACCCAGTTAAACAACTGATATAATTATACTTTCCATTTGTGTTATTTAATAACATAAACGTCATATCTCAATAATATATCTGGCTATACTAAGCTCAAATACAAAAAATACATTACCAAGCAAAACATTTAAATAAAAAATGTCTATAACAAATAACTAAAATAAGATTCTTACGCCTAGATTTAGAGTTTTGTCGGTAAAGACCCGCGGTGCTAACGCTGCTTTTTTTCCAGCGCACCCTTAAGACAACGCTGGTATTTAGAGTTGTCTGAATGGCTGCGTTAGCCTCAGAAAAGGGAGCGTTGATCATAACCCTCAATACCAGCGTTGCCTAAGGTAGCGGTAAGCTGGAAAAACGTGCTCGTGCATGATATCCCCATAGGAAGCAATGGGGATGAGCTGGCTGAAAAAAAAAACTAACACCTGCAAAAAAGCAGCGTTCAGCTCCTAACGCAGCCCCATTGTTTCCTATGGGAAAATAAATTTTACGTCTACACCTAACACCCTGAAATGAACCCCGAGTCTAAACACCCCTATTCTTACACTTATTAACCCCTAATCTGCCGCTCTGGACACCGCCGCAACCTACATTATAGCTATGAACCCCTAATCCACTGCCCCTAACATCGCCAACACCTACATTATATTTGATCGGAACAGCCAATAGAATGCGAGGTTAATCCGATTGGCTGATTGGATCAGCCAATCGGATTGAGCTTCAATCTGTTTGGCTGATTGAATCAGCCAATCAGATTTTTCTTACCTTAATTCCAATTGGCTGATAGAATCCATCAGTTGAAGAGGATGGCTCCACGTCGGCTGTATGGAAGATGGCTCCGCTTTGCTCTGGATGGATGAAGATTGGAGACGCCACCTGGATGAACACTTCTACCGGATGGAGGACCTCTTGTTGCTCCGCTTGGATGAAGAATTCGGCTCGGCTGGATGAAGACGACTCAAGGTAGGGAGATCTTCAGGGGGTTAGTGTTAGGTTTATTTAAGGGGGGTTTGGGTGGGTTAGAGTAGGGGTATGTGGATGGTGGGTTTTAATGTTGGGGGGTTGTATTTTTTTTTACAGGTAAAAGAGCTGATTACTTTGGGGCAATGCCCCACAAAAGGCCCTTTTAAGGGCTGGTAAAATAGCTGATAACTTTGTCATTTAGAATAGGGTAGGGCATTTTATTATTTAGGGGGGCTTTTTTATTTTATTAGGGGGCTTAGATTAGGTGTAATTAGTTTAAACTTCTTGTAAAAAAATGTATTTTCGGTAATTTAGTGTTTGTTTGTTTTTGTATTATAGATTAGTTTATTTAATTGTATTTTAGTTTAGCTAATTGTAGTTAATTTATTTAATTAATTTATTGATAGTGTAGTGTTAGGTGTAACTTAGGTTAGGATTTATTTTACAGGTAATTTTGTAATTTTTTTAACTAGGCAGCTATTAAATAGTTATTAACTATTTAATAGCTATTGTACCTAGTTAAAATAAATACAAAGTTGCCTGTAAAATAAATATAAATCCTAAAATAGCTACAATGTAACTAATAGTTATATTGTAGCTATATTAGGGTTTATTTTATAGGTAAGTATTTAGTTTTAAATAGGAATAATTTATTTAATTATTGTAAATTTATTTAGATTAATTTAAATTATATTTAAGTTAGGGGGTGTTAGGGTTAGGATTAGACTTAGGTTTAGGGGTTAATAACTTTATTATAGTAGTGGCGATGGTGAGGGCAGCAGATTAGGGGTTAATATTTGTAGGTAGGTGGCAGCGATGTTAGGGAGGGCAGAATAGGGGTTAATAAAATTTATTATAGTGTTTGCGAGGCGGGAGTACAGCGGTTTAGGGGTTAATACATTTATTATAGTGGCGGCGAGGTCCGGTCGGCAGATTAGGGGTTAATAAGTGTAGGTAGGTGGCGGCGACGTTGGGGGGACAGATTAGGGGGTAATAAATATAATATAGGTGTCGGCGATGTTAGGGGCAGCAGATTAGGGGTTCATAGGGATAATGTAGGTTGCGGCTGTGTCTAGAGCGGCAGATTAGGGGTTAAAAAAAATTATTATAGGGTTTGCGATGTGGGGGGGCCTCGGTTTAGGGGTTCATAGGTAGTTTATGGGTGTTAGTGTACTTTATAGCACAATAGTTAGGAGCTTTATGTTCCCGCGTTTGCCCATAAAGCTCTTAACTACTGACTTTAACGATAGGAGTCTTGTCGGTAGAGGCTCTACCGCTCACTTCTTCCAAGACTCGTAATACCAGCATTAGGCAAATCCCATTGAAAAGATAGGATACGCAATTGACGTAAGGGGATCTGCGGTAGATTGTTGATTTCACCTATAGATTATATTCATTATATCACAAACATCTTTTTAAAAAGCTATTTTGTTATATTCCTAGTATTGCAACCTACAGATTGCTGTTCTACTAACCATATTATATATTATATATTTGCATTTATAGATCACCTACATTATATCACAAATAGTTTTTTAAAAAGCTAATCTGTTTTATTCCTAATATTGCCACTTACAGATTACTTATCTACTAAACATACATATTTTCATTTATAGATTACGACTTTATATCAGAAAGGGCTTTTTTAAAAAAGCTAATTTGTAGTTTTTTTCTGTTGTGTGCAAATAATTTCAGTAAGAAACCCAAATTTTGTGAAAAAGTTATTGATTTTTTTTCTTCCTTAGATTATATTTGTCATACTGGTGGTCTGAAATGCACAAAACTTTGGGTAGTCTACTTTTAAAATATATATTTTATTGGTTGGTTAGTTTTGAGAATTTGAGCAGTTATCTCATACCAAATGAGAATTGCCCTTTTGGCGCATATTTATCAAAGTGTGAGCGGACATGTCCGCTACACATTGATAAATGCAGACAGCATACCCTGTCGGTATTTATCATTGCACCAGCAGTTCACCAGAACTGTTTGTGCAATACCACCCCCTGCAGATTTGCGGCTAATCGGCCGCTAGCAGGGGATGTCAATCAATCCGATCGTATTCGATCGGGTTGATTTCTGTCCGCGGCCTCAGAGCAGGCGGACAAGTTATGGAGCAGTGGTCTTTAGACCACTGCTTCATAACTTCTGTTTCCGGTGAGCCATTCGGAGCTTGATAATTCGGCCTCTTGCATCAACTTAGAACACAGCAGCAAATACAGACCTTATATGTATCAAAACTAATAATAATTCTATACATGCTTGGTCTTAGCTGAATGAAGAAATTTTGAGTATTTTCCTAAAGTTTTTTAGTTGCAGGTTTTTGCGGGAAGTGATAATGAATCCTGTTAGATTTTTTTTTTATTTATCGTTTTTTTGTAATTTCATTCAAACTGTGGGAGGTGAGAGTCCACAAACCATTACACATGGAATTTACTTCCTAGCCACTAGGAGGAGGCAAAGTTTCCCAAAACTCTCAAGAACACTTTATCCCTCCCACCTCACTGGTATGTCAGTTTAAACTTTGTCTCCTAGGATGTGGGTAAAAAATGAAGGTGCTCTTGAGATTCTTCGTTGAGAAGGGTTCTTAGACTTAGTTGAACCCTATGAGAGCTGGTACTGAGAGACAGAGGGGAGATTAAATTAATCTTGGTGTAGGAGTTAGTCACAAGCCGGCCAAAGGTGTCACAGGGACCAGACCCTTAGCCTCCTCCTGTTGGGTTGTCGATATTCTCCTTAATTAGATCCTCTGCTGTAATGTGCTCAGCACTGGATGGGCTATTTACTGTAAGCAGTCATTTTTGCAGCTTGTAAGTATCAGTGGAGTGGGTGCTTGTCAGGTAAGGTGAACACATTTGCACTCACATAACCCACAGTCTATTTACAGGTACATTTGCTTTGTAACATCATAGCCAGGGGACATTTTATGTTACAGACATTACTACTTTCACACTAAACTTAGTATATATTCTGTCTAGATGTCATGTATGGAGATTGTAGGGAAAATAGGATTAACTTTTGTGAGTTTTACACACCGTTTTATAAAAAAAAATGTATGTGTACTTCATCAAATTTATTTCTTTTTTTTTTTTTTTTTAATATTTTTATTTTATTTATTAATATGCAAACAATACAAGAAGTCTCTACATGAGATACTTAGCGATCATCATTACATTACAATCTTGCCTGTGTACAATTCTCCTAAAAAGAGTGTTAGAGTCACATCTGCACAGGCATTATTATTGTTACCAAACTGTAAAGACAACGTTATTCATTAATGTTCTCATGTTCAACGCGGTTCTTGAACCATCCGCTGGATTCACAAAAAGAAACAGTAACAGGAACAGTAAACCAAAACTATTATAAGAAAAATTCAAAAATGTAAGGATTCAAATAAGATCAGTGAGTGTTCTATATTTAAATGTGCTATGTCTTTTAAGATCCAAAATTTCCATCCTACCAGGTTAAACCATCTCCCAGCAAAATAGGATATTGGTCAGCTTTCTCTTCGATCCATCCCTAATGGACTGCTTATATTTCTATCTTCAACATTTCTGCTATGCTAAAATAAAGTTCCAACTCATCTTGCATCTGAAAATGTAATCTTTCTAGAGAAAATGTGGTTCTGGTTTGTCTTTCCCATTCTTCCAGAGTTGGGATTTCTCTAGATTTCCAGTGCCTGGGGATTGTCTGTTTTGCGCTATTTAGCAAAATCAGTAGAGCGGTTTGTTGTGTTTTTGTGAGCTTGGGAACGGGTTTATTTAATAATACCACTGAGGGGTCAAGTGTTAAATCTATGGACACTATCTTGTTTATCTGCACTATCACCTGCGACCAGAATGGAACCAATAACGGGCATGACCACCATATGTGAACAAGGTTCCCCCTTTCTCTGCAGTCCCTCCAACATCTGTCTGAGGTGTTATGATATATTGATCTTACTCGGTGGGGGGTCATGTACCACCTCATAAGTAATTTGTAATTTGTTTCCAAAATATTTGTTGAAATGGAGGCTTTAGCTGTAGTCTGGAATATTTTCTCCCATTCCTTGGCAGAGGGCGGGTGTAGTAGATCTCTGTCCCAGCTCTTGGTATATTGGGGGAGTGGGTCAATGGAGTGTGAGTTTAAGATTTTATATATTAAGGAGAGTGAGCCCTTGGTATGTAGTACGTTTGTGCATAATGACTCAAAGGCTGTTCTCTGTCTCGTTAAGTTATGTTTCTGTGGGTGGGTGGAAAAAAAATGGTGTAGTTGTGAGTAGCTAAACCAATTAGAGAGAGTCCCCTGTCCATAGTCGAGTAAGTCTTTCCTATCTTTCAGGGTGTCCCCATCAGTGATCAAGAAGAAGGGTATAGTATCCCTAAGTGATGTAATTGTCAGATTCCGAATATTATCATTAAAAGGTAGTGTTCGATCTAGAATGACCGAAGTCAATGGGGAGGGTATTGTTGAAATCCGTTATTTATGGTTCATAATCTTTGACCAAGTCTGAAACACCAGGTCGATGATAGGGTAGGACTGTGTTGTTTTAGGCCATTGGCTGCTGGGTAACCAACACATTGCTCCCAATTGGAGTAAATTTAAGATATCGTGTTCTAGGTGGACCCATTCTTTCACTTGGACATTACAGCTCCAATCTTTGATTTTATGTAGAATCGCTGCTGTTCTATAGTTAGCTAAACATGGTACTCCTAGGCCCCCATTTAACTTTGAGCGGTACATAGTTGACCCCGCTACCCTCGGATGTTTTCCAGCCCAAATATAATTATTTAATATATTTTGTAAAGTTTTGATGTAGGTTTGAGGTAGGGGGATCGGTAAAGCGTGTAATAAATATAAAATCCTTGGAAGGATGGTCATTTTTAGCGCCGAAATCCTCCCTAGCCATGAGAGAGATTTTTGACTCCATCTAGTAAGTTCATTTTTAGTCTCTGTTAACAGTCTGTCATAGTTGTGTATTTGGAGCGTATCGCGATTAGAGGAGAGGTATGTGCCCAGATATTTAATAGAGTCTTTTTTGATAGCTAAGGCATATTTATTATGTAAATGATTAAGGGTCTGTTGGTCTATTCCTAGTCCCAAAATTTCGGACTTAGAATGATTAATGCTAAAGTTAGAGTATAGCCCATATCTTGCCAGGGCCTTCATAATTACCGGGATTGATTCAGAGGGAGAGGTGACCATAAATAAAACGTCATCTGCATATAACGATATTTTATATTGTTCTTTGTCTATTTGGAGGCCTTTAATCAGGGGATCTTTTCGAATATGGGCAGCTAGTACTTCCATTGCTAGGGCAAATAGGAGTGGTGAGAGTGGGCATCCCTGCCTGGTGCCATTCTTAATGAAGAATTTTGGGGAGATTGAGTTATTAAATTTAATAGTTGCTGAGGGATTAGAATATAATGCGAAGATACGTTGGATATATAATGAACTGAAGCCAAAAGTACGCAATGTATTTTCCAGAAAATGCCAGTCAAGCCTATCAAAGGCTTTTTCTGCATCCATGGCCATAATTATCGTCTGTATGTTTGTGTGTTTTGCAAATTCAATTAATTGTATTACCTTATTAGTGTTATCACGAGCCTCCCTCCCTGGGATAAATCCTGTTTGATTCCAATGTACCAGATTAGGTAAATATTTATTAAGTCTTGTAGCTAGGATTTTGGCATAAATTTTTATATCTAAATTTAGAAGGGATATTGGGCGATAACTAGCCGGGTCCTCTGGATTTTTGCCCTGTTTAAGAAGAATTGTAATTCGTGCCTCAAGTGATGTAGGTGGGAATGGCTGTCCACTATCGATATGTTGGAATAGGGTTAAGAGTTGGGGATGTAGTATATTCTCAAAAATGTTATAATATTTCACAGAGAAGCCATCTGGGCCAGGGCTCTTTCCATTTTTCAGTTGTCGGATGGCATCTCTGACCTCATCTCTAGTAAAGGGTATATCCAATTGTTCTCTCATATCTTGGGATAGTGTTGGGAGGCCTGCCTCTTGGATATAGTTCTGACAGTGTTCCTGAAAGTCAGGGTCATTAGGTCTATTAGGTATATTATATAATGTGGTATAATAATCAGTAAGGATTTTAGCAATTCCTTCTGTGGAACAGGCCTCATCTCCACTAGGGTGTCTAAGCTTCTGTATATAAGAAGATAATGTTTTTTTTTTTAAGAGCTCTAGCCAGTAATTTCCCGGGTTTGTTACTTTCCAGGAAGAACCTCCTATTTAAGTTGAGGTTCATTTGTTGCGCTTTTTGGTTTAGTAGATCTTGCAGGGATGTTCTAATATCTGTAAGTTGTGCTAAAAGATTATCATCTGTAGGGTCAAGTTTATGCAGATATTCTACCCTGGAGAGTGATTTAGCTAGCTGGTTGTATTTCTCTTTCTGTTGTCTACGTTTCTGAGCTTGAAGTTTAATCAGGTGACCCCTAATATAACACTTGTGGGCCTCCCAAATTGAGGATTGACTAACATCAGGTGTGCCATTAATAACAAAAAATTCTGTCAGTAGGTCTGTCAATGATTGAATTACCTTAGGGTCAGACAATAATGTTTCGTCCAGTCGCCAGAATGTGGCCTAAAATGTGTCTCTTGAAAAAGCAAGATATCTGCTTTTTTGTTTACCAAATCAATAAGGGCTGCTCTTCTTTTTTGTGGGGAATTAAATCCCTTAACGTTTTGAGTGAGCAATGTAAGTGATTGATCGCTGGCTTTGTGCATTGTGTTAGCGATCAGTACTGGTATGAATGAAAATAATATTAAGAACACTCACTGAGAAACAAGAGAAAAAATACCAAAATACAAAAACAAAATGTCTAATAATTGTCTAGTTATCAAATATACAGGATTATAAATTCCTAATGCTTGATTATTTACTATTTGCTACAACAAATGTTGATAATGGCACTGATGACGGGGGGAGGAAACTTTTAAAACAGCATTTCTAAATAAACAAGTGGATACACAGTTCAATTTATACAACAAATTGCATTTAAGCCAGAAACTAAACTTTTAGAGTTCTAATAAGTAAGTCAGTAAGTCCTACCATATGCACTGAGAACTAAAGTCCAACCTGACAGTAGGGCAGGTGTGATCTTGCAGAATTGGTAGTTAAAGGTTAACTAAATACATTTCACAGTCTGTTGTGATACTTTACCCAAACGGCTATTTCAGAGTTCTTTGGCTGGTGAGATATTCTGAGGTACCTGCTGTTGTGCAGATGGTGGTTTATTCTGCATTCTATTGTCCTTTTTTTCATTTGCAGTGGCGGTTTTCCCTCTTTTTCTTGGTAGGACCTGTTCCCAGGTTCTTTTGGATTTTTCCGGATTGCTCCTAGAAGATGTCTGTGTATTTTCAGGTGTAGTTGGTAGATCTGGTGGTTCTAAGCCCAAGGCTTCACACATATAGCTGATCTCATTAATACTTTCACATAGGAGTCGTCTATCTTCATGTATGACAGCCAGGTGGAATGGGAAGCCCCATCTATAGGGGATTTTTTTGTTTCTTAGAAGTGTCGTCAAGGGAGCAAGTTCCTTCCTCCTCTGGAGGGTCCGTAAAGATAAGTCAGCATAAAATTGTAGAACTGTACCTCTAAATCTGACAGGTTGATTCCTTCTAGCAGCTGTCATAAGTTCCTCTTTTTCCAAAAAGTTTTTAAATTTTATTATTATATCCCTTGGCAGGGCACTATCAGGAGGCCGCGGTCTCAATGCTCGGTGTGCCCGGTCCCACTTTATGTTTTCAGCATTAGTAGATCCCGTTAAGTGGGCAAAGAGAGCAGGGAGGTATACTGGGTATTCTTTAGGGAAGACGGATTTCGGAACTCCACGAATCCTAATATTCTTTCTTCTGCTGCGGTTCTCAATATCCTCCATTTTATCCTGAAGGGAGGATATGAGTTCACTTTGTTGGTCTATAATGTTGTGCATAGAAGAAATCTCTTCGGTGACTAAGTCACCCTGGTTTTCTAGTGATTCTACCCTAAATCCAAGGGTATGTACGTCCTGTTTTAGCTCGGCCAGTTCTTCCCTCAGACATGCTCTAATAGTATCCGCAATGTCCTTAGTTGGAGCAAAGGCCGAGAGAATATGGGAGGGTATCTGTGTCATATCTTCCCCTATAGGGTCTTGCGTTTCAGAAGCTTGGATGTTCGTCCCTTTATTTGTAGGACTGACTGATACTCTTGTTTGCGGGTCTGTGGAGCTAAAGTAGGAACTTAATGGGTTGTTCTTAAATGACTCCATTTTGGTATTTTTGTTAATTCTAATGTTCCTCTTAGCTGCCATTACAGATGCCATGAAAGTTCCGTGCAGACTTAATTTTATTTGCCCCTTAGTGCTAGTATATAATGTAGGGATTACAAAATATAAAGCAGTGATCTTGTGTGGGGCTAGTGTTAAGATACAGTCCCTCAGTATCCCAGTATTTTCAATTACTGTTTGAAGAGCGTATCTCCCAGGAGAGGGTGGTAGATGGGTCTAATAGTAGTCCCCCTGGAATAGGAGGTTTGATGTTAAGTGATATCAGACCTTTATAATACTATTAGATAGGTCTCTTTGAGTGATCCCTCCTTGTGAAAGTATATAAAAGGATTATATCAGTATTATACTTGCTAGGTTACTCCCAGCTCCTTAACGGCTATTATCTAATTCAGTATCTTATAGATTGCAGTCTTCTTACCCCCACTGAATGACTATCTCACCTTATTTCCAGTTGAAGGTGGTTTATGCACACCGCAACGGAGTGCAGCGCAACGACCGTTTCTAGACAGATGCGGTAAAGTGGGCACAAACAGTGCAGGGTAGCCGGTCAGGAGTTGTGTCTTTATTTAGCGGGTATTGGTATCTGGAGGAGAAGATGGAGTCTCCGCTCCGGTCACCCGCAGGCCCTTGTTACGGTGTGGTGTCTATTGTGCACACTCACCTAGGCTGTGTCGTTACTGGGAGGTTTCTTCTACGTGAGCAGGCCGCAGTGTGTCGGAAGCGCCGTGTGCACAAATTCAGCCGTCTGCAATCAGGTATATAGCCCTTTCTAACAATCCTAATCTGAGTGAGGTGTATGACTCCAATGGAGATCTGAAGTGGTCCGTGCCCTGTCGCAGCCTTCAGATGTTGTTGCGCAGTATAATAACTGCCGTCTTAGGAGAAGTGGGCCCAGGGTGGATATGGGATCAAAGCGGTCTAATTATAACACCTCTTCTAAGTTCATCGGAGGAAGCAGGTTATCCTTTTCTGTTCTGGCTTAGTTTTAGAAGTAAATAGGCATCCGAAGTTGTGGAATTTTCACATAAGCTGTGTCCTCTGAGCGGAGCTCCGGGCTTAAGCGACCATTTTGGTTGCAGCCGACTCCGCCCCCCAAATGTATTTCTTTTTAACTCTGTTGGTTAAATTAATTTAAACTGTGCTATCTCTGCACTCGCATTTCTGTCAGTTTGCGTGTTCCCGGGATACTTAGATATTTTATATTTTACTTCTTCCAATGTATTTCATTTTCCTCTGTCGGCTAAATTTATTTTAACTGCACTTCAATGTCCCTGCCTTTCTGACAGTTAGCACGCTCCTGGGATTCTTAGTCATTTCATATATCTGTTTTTAAAAATGTATTTCTTCGTATCGGCTGTTATTTGTTTCAGCTTTATCTCTGGCTAAGTCTCCTATAATATATATGATATTTGTATCAGTGGTATTATTTTGTCTGTACATCAGGGAGCATACTGGAACTGTCCCCATATATTTACTTACAGATCCTTTAGAGAGTAGATCCATTATTTATTTATTTACTCCATTTAAGTGTATATTTGCATTTCTTGCATGGATCTTCATATGCATTTTAATGCTGTTCTTGCCTCTAAAGGGATCTGTCCTCTCTCTGTTTGTACTGCACAGGAGACTTCTTCAGATTTTCTCAGTGCAAACAATCTCAGTCAAATAACCTTTCCTTAGTTTATTTTTTCATTCTGATTCTTTATACAGAAGATAGGATAAACAATTACTTCAAGATTCTCATTCAAACACCTCAGATCTGTTTTCTGCTGGCTAAGTAGTTTATGAGGATCAAGAGTCACTTGCTAATTAAATATATATTTTCGCACTCTAATAAGGAGGTTTTATGTGCTTTATAAGTACAGGCCTCATAGCCTTCTGAGAAAAATATCAACAAACAATTTGATTTTTTTTTTTTATTATTTAAATCCTTCTGTTAAAACTCCAGAGGGTTTTGCTTCTCTTCCAGAGGCGATTACTAAAATATTTATCAAAAAGTAGTCTGAGCCTGGATTTTCTTTCTATCCTTTAAAGGGATACTAATGCATTTTCTTAAAGACCCTAGGGATAGAATCTAGATTTTTTTTCACAGTGGGTAATATGTTTTATCCAGCTATCAGTATAGCTTGAGTTACACTGGCCTTTTCTCTTTTGTGACCAATCTTTCTGACCAGATTTCAGAATATTATTTAGATGAAGATTTTCAAGCCGTTTGAATCTTCAAATGGCTACAAATGCTTTCATCTGTGATGTTAATGTTCACATATTTAGAATTACTGCCAAAATGATCAGTAAAGTTTTATAGCTCAAGTCTTGGTCAGCTGACATGGTTTCAAAGTCTAGACCTTTTTTTCTTCTCTTCAAGGAAGAAAAGTTGTTTGAGCCTGGTCTAGTTGCCAAATTCTCTGAAGTGAATAGAGGTAAATGAGCTTTTCTCCCTTAGGACTAGAAGTCTAAGGGATGGAACAGAGCTACTATTTTATTTGTTCCTTTTGTCAATATAGGACCCAAAGGGTAATCTTCACAGATCCTGGATTCTTACTGATCTTCCTGGAAGTCCAATCCCTTTTGGAACAAGGCCAATAAGTCAAAAGTAGCCTTCTTGCTCTACAAAGTTGTCATAAATATGCAGTCTCCCATACAGATTATTTTTCTGGTAGGGAGAAGATTACGCCTTTAAAGGCCTGGATCAATCTGTTTAAGATCCTTGGAGTATAAATTTAGTTTCTCAGGAATTCAAAATTGGTTTTAGATCAAGACCTCTGTCCCATGTTTCAAGGAACCCTGTAATGGTTTATACCTTTTTCCAACGAATTCAGGTCTACAACTCATCAACTCAATGATAGTTTATTTTTTTTCTTGGTGAATACAAAGCCAGGGTTCTAGTTCCTACCTTTTTAAGAAATTTTGACAAGTTTCTAAGGGTTCCTACCTTCACAATTGTAACACTAAGAACTGTTTCTAGTCCAGTAGGGAAAACAATTTGACTTTGATAGTCTTGTAGGATGCTTAACGTCATGTTCCTATCATCAACATCCTTTTCCAGTTCCTGAGTTTTCTTTCCAGGACAAATATTTTCACTTTGTTACTATAGGCTGTATTAAGGGCCTGTAATATGTTGGTGGCTCCTTACTTGGACAATATTTTGGTACAAGATTCTTCTTTCCTTTATCAGAATTTCTGTCAAAGAGTTCCTTTTTTCAACAGTCCAGGGACTTTTTCAATTATTCTCAATTTCAATTCAATACACTCAGCTGTATCAAAGGATAAATCTGTATCCAGCTACACAAAATTCTTTATCTTGTTGGATTGAGAATCAGTCCATGTCTCTTGGAACGTCTTTTGTTTGTTCATCTTGGACAATCATCACATCAGAAGCAAGCCTCTTGAGCTGGAGTGCAGTATGAGGGTCAAGGAGAGCACAGGGAGTTTTGGTCTCCTCAGGAGGTGAAGTTACCAATAATAATTCTCAAACTCTGTGCTATCTTCAGGGCTCTCCAAGGCTAGCATTTCCAGAGAAAATAGATTTTTCTTAGCTTCCAATCAAAAAATGTTATAGCATTGGCATATATCAATCTCCATGGTGGATCTCGCAGTTCTCTAAAAATTAAAGAAATCTCTTGAATCTTGTCTTGGGCAGAGAAGTATCATTACATGATATCTGCCATTCATATCCCAGTGGTGAAAAATTGGTGCAAAGATTACCTTGGTTGCCAATCTCTTCATCCTGGAGAAGGGTCTCTGCATCCAGTAGAGTTCAATTATAAAGTAGATCAGTGGGGTATTCCAGAGATAGACCTAATGGCTTCTCATTTCAACAACTTTCCAGATATTCTGCAAGATCCAGGGATTGTCAGTGTATATTCTAGCAGCTTCATGGTCATTTCATTTGTCTTACATGTTTCCACTAATACTTCTTCTCTCCAGAGTGATTTCTCAAATAAAATTGGAACAATCAACAGTAATCTTGATTGCTCCTGCTTGGCCTCAAAGAACTTGGTGTGTAGCTCTGATCCTGATGTCCAGTTTTCATCCATGGCCTATTCTAGTAAGACAAGATCTACTATCGCAAGGTCCCTTTTTATCATCAAGATCTTGAGTCTCTCAACTTGAAGAGAGAGAGAGAGAGAGATGTTTCCAATGCACAAGAGAATTGTGGGTAATTTTTTTTAATTTGGGTTCTGACACAGCGATCCTTTTAAACAGGATTATGACAGCAAACCAGAAATCACTCACTAGACAAGCATGTTTCGTTCTTTTTGGAACTCATCAGTAGGAGATAGATTTCTGGTTGCTGCATTGGAAATGCTATTTTCATGGTTAAACCAAAATTCATTAAAATTATGGGGGGAGATAAAAAACTGAAATTAAAATCCTCCATGTCTCAAAAATAAATCAATGTAAATATTTGCATAGGAAATTAGTACATCTAGGCAAGTATCCCCGCTTGCTTTTACCCAGAAATTCTTAATATACAATGTTTCCAATGCACAAGAGAATTGTGGGTAAGATATGCAAATTAGATATGCAAATTCTCAGTTTTTTTGTTTCAAAAATACTGTTTTGACACAGCGATCCTTTTAAACAGGATTATGACAGCAAACCAGAAATCACTCACTAGACAAGCCTGTTTCGTTCTTTTTGGAGCTCATCAGTAGGAGATAGATTTCTGGTTGCTGCATTGGAAAAGCTATTTTCATGGTTAAACCAAAATTCATTAAAATTATGGGGCAGATAAAAAACTGAAATTAAAATCCTCCATGTCTCAAAATTAAATCAATGTAAATATTTGCATAGGAAATTAGTACATCTAGGCAAGTATCCCCACTTGCTTTTCCCCAGAAATTCTTAATATACAATGTTTCCAATGCACAAGAATTTGCATATCTAATTTGCATATCTTACCCACAATTCTCTCGTGCATTGGAAACATTGTATATTAAGAATTTCTGGGGAAAAGCAAGCGGGGATACTTGCCTAGATGTACTAATTTCCTATGCAAATATTTACATTGATTTATATATATATATATATCTTTATATATATATATATATATATATATATATATATATATACTGTATATATATATATATATATATATATATATATATATGTGTGTGTGTGTAGAGTGAGAGTTACGATGATGAGGCCTGCTGGCCCCCGGAAGCTCATCCCATTTGATTTGATTTTGGTTTCAATTAGCAAAAACAGTTGTTTCATATAAAAAATAAACATAAATGAGCAATTCCTCAAACAGTTTAAACACTGCAATAAAGAGTAAACCAATTTAGAGTACACTGTCCCTTTAAGGACTGCCTTGCATACAAATTAAATGTTTTAAAAGTAATTAAAACTGCTGTTTACATTCCAGAGACAAATTCTTTGAAAGACCTCTTGATGATATTTTTCTAATCTCTTTTGCTATGGCCAATTAGATAAGTATATAAATTAGCTCTTGCAATGATAATGTTGCAGGTTAAGAATTTCTGGATCCTGCAAGATGGGCTACAACCTCTTGCAAACAAAATAATTAATGGCAGTACACTGCATGGTAAATTAAATTATGGGTTAAATGCAGGGGCGTATTATGGCCTAGCCCAATAAGGCCAGTGCCTAGGGCGGCAGATTTGGGAGGGGCAGCATATCTGTCCTGTCCTCTCTCTAAAAGCCAGCACTCAGTACAGTGAGCGATAAAGTGCAGGCTTTTACAGAGAAGACAGGGCACGTGCGCTGATTAAGGTCGCTCTTCACAGGCAGTGCTCCTTTAAACCGTTGCTTCATTCAGAGCCGCAGGCATTTTTGCAGTGGAAGCGTTCTTGGTGAAAAACTTGACCAGGGATATGCTTACAAAGTGAGACTGAAGGAGAAGACCTTGTGCCGATATGCTGCTTTCCCTTGTCAGCTGTGGTGGGTCTGCGAGCGCAGTGCTTATTGCAGGTGTTAGTAACTAACAGACTGGATGTGCCTGTGCACTGCTTAGATCAGCTTGTGATGTATAATCATAAACTGTAATAGCTAGCTTTCTCTGCATTCATGTGATGTCTAATCATAAACTCTTAGTGCTAATGTATGTTAGCTACTAATAGCTCCTGTCTCTGCATTCATGTGATGTCTAATCATAAACTCTTAGTGCTAATGTATGTTAGCTACTAATAGCTAGCTGTCTCTGCATTCATGTGATGTCTAATCATAAACTCTTAGTGCTAATGTATGTTAGCTACTAATAGCTAGCTGTCTCTGCATTCATGTGATGTCTAATCATAAACTCTTAGTGCTAATGTATGTTAGCTACTAATAGCTAGCTGTCTCTGCATTTATGTGATGTCTAATCATAAACTCTTAGTGCTAATGTATGTTAGCTACTAATAGCTAGCTGTCTCTGCATTCATGTGATGTCTAATCATAAACTCTTAGTGCTAATGTATGTTAGCTACTAATAGCTAGCTGTCTCTGCATTCATGTGATGTCTAATCATAAACTCTCAGTGCTAATGTATGTTAGCTACTAATAGCTTTCTCTGCATTCGTGTGATGTCTAATAATAAACTCGCAGAGCTAATGTATGTTAGCTACTAATAGTTAGCTTTCTCTGCATTAATGAACCCACGGATTAAATAGTAAATCGACACTTAAAAAGTTTCATTACTTGAATGATGGTAATTACTGTAGGTTGTTGCATGTGAAGGGCAGTGATTGTGTCAAAGTGTATTCTTCTTTCCCTCCCTTCCTCTCTCCCTTATTTCCTTTTCTCCCTTCCATCCTCAACTCCCTCCCTTCTTTCTTTCCCTCCCTCTCTTCTCTCAACTCCCTCCCTTGCTCCCTTCTTTCACTACTTTCTTTCCCTTGCTTCTTCCCCCCCCCCTTTTCTCCTCTCCCCCTTCCTTCTTTCCTTTCCCTCCCTTTTCTCCCCTCTCCTTCTTTTCTCTCCCTTCTCTCAGGGAGAAAATGGTATGAGATGCATTTAATTTAACCCACCTGTATGCAAGTGTTTTGCTAGGCCATTTTCTTTTGAATTGCTATGGGGAAAAAAAAATGTAAAAAATGACCCAAAAAATATTAAGGGAAAAATAGGCCTAAAACCTTTGGGGGGCAGCAGAATTTTGAGTGCCTAGTATGGTGTCCACAAAACCTAAATACGCCACTGGTTAAATGTTCTTTAAAAATAGACTTTGTATAGTTCTAGAGTATATCTGTAATCGTCAGATAACTAACCATACAAACGTGCTCGCTCTCATGCTAGACCAGCCTAAAGTTATAAACTTATGATGTATTGTTATACTGGTTTTCGTTCCGTTTAGCATATTTATTTACTGCCAGTTCTAATAAAGTGAGCAATATTGAGTTGATAATGCAAGTGCATCGTTCCATTTGGCGACGTCTCATATGTCTGACAGTTCTATCCCAGCAGCTGCTTTCACATCTTTTCAGTCGTAGTGTCACAAAATCAATCTATGACTTCAGCAAAATCTGGATTCTTGCTCCCATCTATCAAATGCTGTTAATTATTCATAAGCCGTTTTCATTTAAGCCACACACTTCACAGCATAGGCTCGAATTTGTCAATACTTTTGTATTTTCCTGTGAAATTAAACATTGTTTTATTAAACACATTAGTTCACAAAGTTTGTGTTTAAAGAGTATATTGCTGGTTGTTTGTATTTCAGTATTAGAATTGTTATACTACATACCAGTTGTAAACAGAAATGGCCATAAAAATATTATTATTATTATAATTACATTACAGTTTTTGATTATATTGATGTTACTGACTTGAATAAAATGTTTTTTTTTATTCTATGTTTGTGGAGGCGTTTCCCTCTCTACTAATAAAACAGTAGGATTTGTCTCTATCAGCCAGTTAGAAATTAATTCCAACGTTTTTGAGTCGTATAACAAATATATTTCCTGTTAGTTGTGATTTCTATTTAAACCACTTTAGCTTAACATTTTTCATAAATATAAAATATTTATATATACATAAAAGTAATTTTTTATATTTACAATATATATCAGCAATCAAGCACTGGATTGTAAAATAAATGAATATTTTAGGGCATTTGAAACTTGTAAAAAATGCTGCACATTGTGCTTGCAAAGTGAAAATCCCCAATAACCCACTTGAAAACATTGGTAAGTATGTTTAACTTATCTCCCTGGATTGTGGGCAAATAGGGTTGTAAATGAGATTGCATATTGCTCTAAGCAATCGTTATGTAGCGTGTTACCAGGTCAGTCAATTAGCAGCATTTTACAGCATGCAGTTACAGAAACTGACTTCTATTATTTTATTTTACAGCTAAATTAAGAATAAAAAAAGTAATCACTGTATGTTGCATTTTTAATACTGTAATTACATTTGATTAAAGATGTGGGGCTTTAACATTAAAGGGACATAATACTCATATGCTAAATCACTTGAAACTGATGCAGTATAACTGTAAAAAGCTGACAGGAAAATATCACCTGAGCATCTCTATGTAAATAAGGAAGATATTTACCTCACAATCTCCTCAGCTCAGCAGAGTAAGTTCTGTGTAAAAAATCTCATGAGATTTGACTTAACTCTCATGAGATTTCATTTTAAACTTACCTAATCTGAATAGGGAAATAATATGAGAGTGCACGAGGCTCATCCTTTCAGCTGTCCCGGGACAGACATACTAATATGCTGATTAGAATTCCTTTACAATGGGATGTGGCTACTGAGGAACTTTTGAGGTAAAATATCTTTCTTTTTTACATAGAGATGTTCAGATGATATTTTCTAGTCAGCTTTTTACAGCTATGCTACATCACTTTCAAGTCTTTAAACATTTGGGTATTTTAAAGTTTAATGGCTTTTAAATACAGTACTCTTTCACATGCACATTAGAAATTGTGAACATACGTAAAACCTTCAGTATATACTACATTATGCTGTGCTCCCAACTGTCCTGGATATTACAGAATTGTCACAGGTTGGATTGACCCTCCCCAAATGTCCAGGGTTCCTGAGCAAAACCAAGGACTGCCCTGGCCACAACCACGGCACACTCTGACTCCAACAAATCTGCCCATGAAACACCCAACCAAAGCATATAGCTCTCTAGCAGCCCTGCCCCTCATGTCATGGCTCCACCCACCAAAAACACTTGTGGGACACCACCCAAAAGTCCCTTCCTGTCCTGGAAAGTTTGCGAGAAATGTTAGAATGTATGGATTATAAAAATAGTGGGGTAGATGCATTAAAATATGAAGGCACCCAAACCCACCTAACCCCTATGCTGCCGGAAATTTCAGAGAAGAACTAAAGATGGCCACCATTAGTGGGAGGGGGAGAGTTAGAGAGCTATTTGGGGGGATCAGGGAGGAGGGAAGGTTGAGGAGGATCACTAAACTGCAGAAAAAAAAACAAAAAACAATTTAATAATAATTAAAAAAGACCTAAACAGCATACTGACTGTCTGCCAGTACCTAAGATGTTTGTGACCAGTGGGAGGTGAGGGAGGGAAGAGATCTGTTTGGGAGGGATCAGGTAGGGATCAGTGGGTGGGAAGTGTCAGGTGGGAGGGTAATTTCTACACTACCAATACAATTAACCTTACAAGCTACCTGATTAACCCCTTCCCTAATTACCAAAAGCCAATGGCAAAGCCATGTATGTCTGCTATTTCTAAACAAAGAGGATCCCAGAGAAGCTTTTACAATCATTTGTGTCATGATTGCACAAGTGGTATGTCAATAATTTCAGTAAGAAACCAAAAGTTTGTGAAAAAGTTAATCATTTTTTTTATATGATCATATGCCTAGATCAATACCTCGGGTTGTCTACTTAAAAAATATATAGTTTTGACAGGAAAATAAAATGTAAAAAAGGCTCTATTTCTGTTTAAATAGATAGCAACAAATGCTAAAACTTCTCCAGTATTTTGGTTCTCAATCTATCCCATTTACTTTGAACTTGTTATACGAGCGGTAACCCCGACGCGTGCAAACACCTTCGATAAACCCCTTTTTCTTCGCTCGTAACTGTTAACGCGCCACTCGTAATCTGGCCGATAGTTGGAAAATGACATGCTCTAATTTGTTAAAGCATGTGATTTTAAGACTATCAACCTGGCTGCACTATTCTGTGTTTAAACCCTGCAAAGTACCTCACTGAGTAAAAGTACCTCACTGTGAAAACCGCCACTGATCCGTCCATAAGCACTAGTCCCATAGACAGATGTATAACCAGTGCTGCTGATTTGATCAGTGGCAGTTACTTCCACTGTGTGTTTAACCCCTTTGCTCCGGTTAAACGCACAGTTTTGCAGGGTCAGTCGTCTTAAAATTACCTGCGCTAACGAATAAGAGCATGTCATTTCTTGATTATTAACGTGATATGATTGAAAACCGAATAAAACATATATTTTATTACATTTGAAGTGAGCTAGAAATTTAATAAACACCTGTTAACAAGCTACAGTGGCCATATATGACCTTATATGAATTCTGCATAGGACATTGCAGCACTGTCAGGGCTCATGTTTTTAAAATTAGTTTTATTGAATCTACCCCAGTGTTTCACATTTTTGCTTCTAAATCAGATCTAAACATCAGCGCAATGCTATACAACAACCATTCTCTCATTCTTTATGGTACTTATCAAGACAAGTCTTCTGCATAGTGAATAATCTGTTATGTTTACACCTTGAATATAATATTGTCATTTTTCTTATATTTATAATAGTTATGCCAAACATTCAACATAAAAAAGTCTTTCTATATTAAATGTAACATATGAGCATTTGAAAACTAATATTCAAATTTTGATTCTCAAAGACTTTAATGTATGTCTATTGGAACCAATATTAAAATATAATCCTCTAGTTATCTCAGTAGAAACTGTCAAAGAACACTATAAATGTTAAGAATAGGCATTCTATCCAGTGAATGTCCAAATGTTAGCATGTACCTATCCCTAGTTGCAGGATGGAATCACAACAGAAATGTATTATGCCTTTCACCCTTCAAATTCAATAAGCTAAGTATCAATTATAAAAAAAAAACTTGAATAACAAAAAAGACAATGTAATGTCACTTAGCCTGAATTTCAATGCAAAGTAGATTATTTTCTGAAAAAAAATCAAAGTTAGTGCCATTTTCCCTACCCCCTTTATCATTGGACAACCATTAGCCAATTATAAAATACATATAAGTATATGCTGTGAACTCTGGCACATGCTCAGTAGGAGCTGGTAACTCAGAAAGTGCGCATATAAAAAGATTGTGCACATTTTGTTAAAGGAAGCAAATTGTTTTATTTTGTTTGCTTTTTTTGTAAATTACATGCTTTATCTAAATTATGGAAGTTTAATTTAGACTATAGTGTCTTATTAAAGGGATATTGTACACTAGATTTGTATTTGCATACATGTTTTGTAGCTGATCCATTTATATAGCCCATCTGGGAGTTTTCGTAAAAATGTATAGTGTTTATTTTTAAATAACATTGTGCTGATTTTCAGACTCCTAACCAAGCCCCACAGTTTTAGATGTATACTGATGTCTACAGACTCCTAGTTGTGCAATCTGTCTTTTCATATGCAGGGGAGGGAGGAGGGGGGAGTGTCTGCCCTTCCTGCTTTCCCAACCTCTTTTACTGGGGGTCCCAGCCTAACTTAATCAACAGTGGGAGTTTCTAAATTACATGCACTTATATGAAATTTTGTGTAATTAATAATAGCTATGTTTGTTCTCTTTCTGATTATTAGCTATTACCCTGTGTAGTTAGCAAAACACCACAAAGCCCCCTTAAGTTGAAAGTAGAGCTGGCTTTAACCACTTTTAAACAGCATTTAAATGGAAAAAGAAAAAGATTAACAATTGCAATTCATGAAGCAAGCCCTTTTAGGGTAATTATTGTGCTGACACATTTAATCGTGCTGTTGTGTAGAAGTTTAGTCTACGTTCCATAGCACGGTTAGCATTAGTTTATCAGTGCTAACTACTTTACTGAATGAATGTGATGCATTTAAGCTTCCAGCCTAATCAACAGCAGAATCAGAACTTCACGTCAGTGCAATACGCTGTTAACTGATATGTCAGAAAATCAATTAATTACTTCTAAGCAGCAGTTAAGAGTATCCACACAATTCTGCCATTTGAATTATTAAAGAACACAAAGATGAGTTTTTTCCCCAAACTGAAACTCTGTCTTAGAAGAAAGTGCAAAATGTTGCTTTTGCCCTGGAGCCCAATTAAAAATATTGAATAAGCTTAAGGCGCAAAATTGGTAGAAAATGCAATTGGAAGGGAAACAAAGAGTTGAATTCATCCAAGCATTTAGATGATTCTAAAGGGTTAAACTGTTCACTGCCAGAGACCAAGAGCACAAATCACTGTTAAATTTTCCTCTAAGATGTTTTTTCATCAGAGTATTTTTATCAAACCAAAGCCAGGTAAAAACTATGACCCAGATTACAAGTAGAGCGGTATTTAGCACTAGTACCACTAAAAGTAAACTTGTAACATGTGTAGGATAGCTGAAAGTTAAAAGTAAGAGCGAAAGCAAAACCCAACACGCGCTAACTGTAGGACTTAAGATATAGCGACTGTGTTAAATTCTTCTCCCCATAGACTTCAATGGAGAGCGCAACTTGAGAAAACCTAACACCTATAGCTCTGATGCTAACCCAAAACCGTGTCCAACCTACAACACTTACCCAACGTGTTATTCAAACAACACAAGCGGCTTGAATTCAAAGATTTTGTAAAGTTACTATTTGAGAGCCTTGTTTAATAAGTTATAGGCCCGAATAAATAGTTCTGCATAGGCATTTATAACACAAAGCCATCCTAGAGCAGGGTGAGACTAAAGAGACATGCCTCTGAGCACAAAAATTACGGCTAGATTACGAGTTTTGCGGTATGAATGAAAAAGCATCGTTATAGCTCTTTTTCACTACCGCTGGTATAACGAGTCTTGCAGGTATATCTGTACCGCACACTTTTTTGGCCGGAACGCAACGTAACTACCGCAGCTTTCAAAAAGTCCTTTTTCAATGGGACTTCCATAGCGCCGGTATTACGAGTTTGCCTGGGAGGCCAAAAAGTGAGCAGTACAGCCTAAAACTACAAGATCCATAACGTAAACTGAAAGTCAGTAGTTATGGGTTTGATGTTACAAAGCTGTAACATAAAACTCATAACTAAAGTGCTAAAAAGTACACTAACACCCATAAACTACATATTAACCCCTAAACCGAGGCCCCCCCCGCATCGCAAATAATAAAATAAAATTATCAACCCCTAATCTGCCGCTCCGGACATCGCCGCCACTATAATAAACATATTAACCCCTAAACCGCCGTACTCCCGCATCGCAAACACTAGTTAAATATTATTAACCCCTAATCTGCTTCCCCTAACATCGCCGCAACCTACATTACTGTTATTAAACCCTAATCTGCTGCCCCCAAAATTGCTGCCACTATACTAAAGTTATTAACCCCTAAACCTAACCCTAAGTCTAACCCTAACCCTAACACCCACTAACTTTAATATAATTAAAATAAATCTAAATAAAAATTACTATCTTTAACTAAATAATTCCTATTTAAAACTAAATACTTACCTGTAAAATAAACCCTAAGCTAGCTACAATATAACTAATAGTTACATTGTAGCTAGCATAGGTTTTATTTTTATTTCACAACTAAGTTTGTATTTATTTTAACTAGGTAAAATAGTTAGTAAATAGTTATTAACTATTTACTAACTACCTAGCTAAAATCAATACAAATTTACCTGTAAAATAAAACCTAACCTGAGTTACACTAAAACCTAACCTTACACTACAATTAAATAAATTACATTTATTAAATACAATTAACTAAATTACAAAAAAAACAACACTAAATTACACAAAATAAAAAAGAAATTATCAAATATTTAAACTAACTACACCTAATCTAATAGCCCTATAAAAATAAAAAGCCCCCCCAAAATAAAAAAAAAACCCTAGCCTACAATAAACTACCAATGGCCCTTAAAAGGGCCTTTTGCGGGGCATTGCCCCAAAGAAATCAGCTCTTTTACCTGTAAAAAAAAAATACAAACACCCCCCAACAGTAAAACTCACCACCCACACAACCAACCCCCCAAATAAAATCCTATCTAAAAAACCTAAGCTTCCCATTGCCCTGAAAAGGGCATTTGGATGGGCATTGCCCTTTAAAGGGCATTTAGCTCTTTTTCAGCCCAAACCCTAAGCTAAAAATAAAACCCACCCAATAAACCCTTAAAAAACTAACACTAACCCCCAAAAGATCCACTTACAGTTTTTGAAGACCCGACATCCATCCTCAACGAAGCGGCAGAGGTCCTCAGCGAATCTGGCAGAAGTCTTCATCCAAGCGGGCCGAAGTCTTCATCCAAGCCGGCAGAAGTCTTCATCCAGACGGCATCTTCTATCTTCATCCATCCGGCGCGGAGCGGCTCCATCTTCAAGACATCCGGCACGGAGCATCCTCTTCTTCCGACGGCTCTTCTTGAATGAAGGTTCCTTTAAGGGACGTCATCCAAGATGGCGTCCCTTGAATTCCGATTGGCTGATAGAATTCTATCAGCTTATCAGAATTAAAGGTGGAAAAAATCCTATTGGCTCATGCAATCAGCCAATAGGATTGAGCTCACATTCTATTGGCTGTTCCAATATTTTCAGGGCAATGGGGAGCTTAGTTTTTTAGTCAGGCTCACAGCGTATACTGTGCCCACTTGCCCAGTGCCACCACTCATATCTGGTGTAACAGTAGTGTACATTTAAAAAAAACAACACTTTTTTGACTGTGAAATAATAGCAGACAGCTGCCAGTACCCAAGATGGCCGTCAATAAGGCAGATGGGGAGGGTTAGAGAGCTGTTTTGGGGGGGATCAGGGAGGTTGGGGGCTAAGGGGGGATGCTACACCACAGCATATGTAAATATGCTTAAAAAAAATAAAAAAAAAATTAAAAACCTTTTATTTTAGTACTGGCAGACTTTCTGCCAGTACTTAAGATGGCGGGGACAATTGTGGGGTGGGGGAGGGTAGGGAGCTGTTTGGGAGGGATCAGGGGGTCTGATGTGTCAGGTGGGAGGCTGATCTCTACACTAAAGCTAAAATTAACCCTGCAAGCTCCCTACAAACTACCTAATTAACCCATGCACTGCTAGCCATAATACACGTGTGATGCACAGCAGCATTTAGCGGCCTTCTAATTACCAGAAAGGAACGCCAAAGTCATTTATGTCTGCTATTTCTGAACAAAGGGGATCCCAGAGAAGCATTTACAACCATTTGTGCCATAATTGAACAAGCTGTTTGTAAATAATTTCAGTGAGAAACCTAAAATTGCGAAAAAATTTAAGTTTTTTTTAAATTTGATCGCATTTGGCGGTGAAATGGTGGCATTAAATATACCAAAATGGGCCTAGATCAATACTTTGGGTTGTCTACTACACTACACTTAAGCTAAAATTAACTCTACAAGCTGCCTACATGCTCCCTAATTAACCCCTTCACTGCTGGGCATAAAACACGTGTGGTGCGCAGTGGCATTTAGCAGCCTTCTAATTACCAAAAAGCAACACCAAAGCCATATAAGTCTGCTATAATGGCATGTCTGTCACACAGTGTTGGGGCAAGGGTCCATCTGACCACTGATACCTGGTCTGCAAAGCATGGTCAGGGCAGGTATATCACCTACACTGCGCACTGTGAAGCGGGCGTAACCCTTACACTACCTGATCGATACAACATCATACCTGATGTTTTAAAGCACGTTATTCCAAACAATTTAGGAATGTTAGGTGATTTATGCCCTTTATGGATTAAAACCAGACTCTGCATCAACTATGTAATTTTCCATGGGAGTTTTGCCATGGATCACCCTCCAGCATGCCACAGTCCAGGTGTTAGTCCCCTTCAAACAACTTTTCCATCAATATTGTGGCCAGAAAGAGTCCCTGTGGGTTTTAAAATTCGCCTGCCTATTGAAGTCTATGGCGGTTCGCCCGGTTCACAAACTTTTGCGGAAGATCGCGTTCGCCGTTCGCGAACCCAAAATTTTAGGTTCGCGACATCACTATTTACTAACTAGTCCACCTAGTTAAAATAAATATAAACTTAGCTGTGAAATAAAAAT
Organism: Bombina bombina; assembly: GCF_027579735.1. NCBI lineage: Eukaryota > Metazoa > Chordata > Amphibia > Anura > Bombinatoridae > Bombina > Bombina bombina. The sequence goes on from NC_069501.1 coordinate 107,048,718, forward strand.
AAAACTTAAGATAGATACAATGTAACTATTAGTTATATTGTAGCTAGTTTAGGGTTTATTTTATAGGTATTTAGTTTTAAATTATTTAGTTATTAATAGTAGGTTTTATTTAGATTTATTTTAATTACATTAAAGTTAGTGAGTGTTAGGGTTACGTTAGGGTTAGGGTTAGGGGTTAATAAATGTAGACAAAAAATATCACATGACAGAAGTGTTCAGAAAATTAATCCCCTGGGTACTCTAAACGTGTATATAAGTGACCCAATCTGGGGGAATATAGTCCCAATGCAATTCGTATTTAGAGGGACCAGGCAGTCAAAACAGTTCCAATGTTCCACTGTAGGCAATAACGAGCTAAAAGTCTCAGGAAAGTTCCCAAAAGTGTCAGTGCACTCCGCTTCAGCTTAGGTGTCACGGGTGTGAAATATAAACAATGCAAGTCACTGTAGTAACAGGTCATCCATCATCTCTTACCCTCCACTGGTCTGGTGGGGTGCCTGGGCACACTGCTGTACTTTACCTCGGATTGGCGATGAGATCCTTCCGGGGGGGGGGTGCGGCTTGTGTGTCCTTCTCAGCGTGCAAAGAGATCCGGGTATTGTGAAGACATTCTTCGTATTACGTCACCTGTGACGTGGCTAGGCACTCTGTAGACAGTGTAGCGTAGAGAGGGAGCGGGGAGCAAGCCCGAGAGCCAGAGCGGAACAGCAAGGTGAGCAGCGTATCAGAAAGCGGTATGCCCAACTGCTATTAAACACAATCAGCAGGAAATAGATGCGCTGACTCAAAGTTAAATGTTGCTGGAAACAAATAATTTATTAAGAAGTCCAACCATCAATGGCAAGGTAATAGGGTCACAGTCAAGAATGCCTGACGCGTTTCGCGTGTGCGTAGATGCGGCGGCAGATTAGGGGTTAATAAGTGTATGTAGGTGGCGGGGATGTCGGGGGCGGCAGAATAGGGGTTAATAAGTGTATGTAGGTGGCGGCGATGTCGGGGGCAGCAGATTAGGGGTTAATAAGTGTAATGTAGTTAGCGACGACATTGGGGCAGCAGATTAAGGGTTAATAAGTGTACTATAGGTGTCGGTGATTTCGGGGTGGCAGATTAGGGGTGTTCAGACTCTGGGTTTATGTTAGGGTGTTAGGTGTAAACATAAGTTTTCTTTCCCCATAGGAATCAATGGGGCTGCGTTACGGAGCTTTATGCTCCTTTATTGCAGGTGTTGGGCTTTTTTTTAGCTGGGTCTCCCCATTGTCTATGGGGAAATCGTGCACAAGCACGTAAAACCAGCTCAAAGCAGTGCTGGTATTGGAGTGCGGTATGGAGCTAAATTTTGCTCTACACTCACATATTGGAGCATATTTATCAAGCTCCGTATGGAGTTTGATGTCCCGTGTTTCTGGAGAGCCTGCAGACTCACCAGAAACAGCAGTTATGAAGCAGCAGTCACAAAGACCGCTGCTCCATAACCTGTCTGCCTGCTCTGAGCAGGCGGACACACATCGCCACAAATCAACCCGATCGAGTACGATCGGGTTGATTGACACCCCCTGCTGGCGGCCCATTGGCCGCGAGTCTGCAGGGGGCGGCATTGCACCAGCAGCTCGCCGTATTCAGCGAGGTCTGGCGGATCTGACCCGCAGTGTCGGATCAGGTCTGCCAGACCATGATAACTAGAGGCCATTGCCTGCTAACGCCGGGTTTATGAAAACCTGTAATAGCAGAGCTGTAGGGAGGTGACCGGTGGCAATAACTTGCAAGTTAGCACTGAGCAGCTCTTACCGCAAAACTCGTAATCTAGCCGTTAGTTAGGTAAGAAAAATGGGATGAACAAAGTTATTAAAATGTAACTTTTATTGTAATTATTAAAATGACAGCCTAAAGCGAAAAACAGATACACTGTTTGCAGCCCAGAAAAAAATTGTTAAAAGCACTACACTACTGGTGCTGATTGTAAGACTTTTTTAGACTGTAGTGTTAAGTAAAGTTACATGTCTTTAGAATAATGTTGTTGAGAAGAATTTGTAGAATATCACATTCAAATGCGGTCTGAGTTTTCACTAATACTTGGTTGCATATATAGGAAAAGAGGTGAACACCTATATATACCAGAACTCTGTTACAATTGTTACACTTGTTACTAACAGATGTCAGTTATCAATACTAATGAAGAATAAAGATTTAACCTGCTTGGTAGATGTCATTTATAAATAAACGCTCAAATAGTGCAGTGGGAATTGATATCTTTTATTTTTGGCCGATAAAGAAATTAGCAGGTGTGTGGATAGTATATATGAGTATTCGTACTGTCCCCTACTATATACTCTTGCCACGGTATTAAGTGACTGAATTAGACACGATTGTGCCGCTGTATTGAGTGACTAAATAGTTGTCTACTCATAAGTAGCGTTACTCTGCATCATGTTCATTGACAATCAGATTTTTAAATGTTACTCGCTACCCAGGATATTTTGCCAGGAATGTAGCGATCAAGCTAAGGTAAGTATATGTACAGTTTATATTGCGCAATGAACCCCAGTAAATACAACATAAAATATCTAGTCATAAGTAGCCATATTACGTATTCCATACATTTAACTAAAGTTATACAATTGTTATACGCTCAGGCTGTCTTTCCAGGAATTTAGAGATTAAACTAGGATAAATATATGTCTATATTATATTTTGACCAGTATTGAGCAAGTTAAAAAACCAACAAGGAACCCCACTATGAGTAGATATTTTATGTTGTATTTACTTAGGTTCATTGCCCATTTGTTTTTTACCTAATTTTTGTGCTCAGAGGTATGTCTCTTTAGTCTCACCCAAAGTGATTAATAAATATTTTACATTCCTATGTTCTTTACATAGGGTATTCTTTGTATTCATAAATAAAAAATATATATATATATATATATATGATGTTTTTTTGTAAAAATTCTACATCTATATATCTATATGAATATATACAGGTATAAATACATATATATATATATATATATATATATATATATATATATATATATATATATGAATATTTATTAGTACAATGAGCATTTTACCCTATATGAAAAACATTGGAATGTAAATAATTTACAGTACATAAACAGTAAAACATTAAATCATAAATATGAATAAAATTTACTTTTCTTATTTTCAGGTATTTTGAGTGGAAAGGGCTCCAAAGTATGTGTGTGTATATATATATATATATATATATATATATATATATATATATATACTGTATATATATATATATATATATATATATATATAAAACATTTTTTTAATTTATTTATTTAGAAAATAAAAATGGACAAGCGCACAAGAAAGGTTCTCCTAGTGAAGTATTTCATGGCCACACTACGGTTAACACAAATGTAAACAATGCGCACTCACGTGATTCAACCTCATTGATTATGAGGTGTATTTGTAGCTGTATTTCCAGATGTATCCCTCTATGGTGATTCCTCCGTCCATCACACCAATCCTGGTTCATAAATATCCATCCCTGTGGATTTCCCACTCTCGTGGCATCCCCCAAAAAACTGTGCTGTGGAGTCTCGGTTAGATGTTTATCAGCACCACTGTTATAAAACTCCTTATTCCGTGAGTGGAGTTAAAAATATTTTATTTATCATGGTTAAGAAAGAGGAGAGAGAAATCTAGGAGTGTAATCCTAGTTAAGAAAAGACAGGGATTTCAGCACTCTTTTTAGAAAATAAAGCTCATTAGACCAAGATATGTTTTTTAAACAGTGAATTCTTTAATCCAATTGTGAACAGAGAAATCTTCCAGCTATATGTACACCACTCCCCCGGAGGAAAGGACTCAATACTTATAGTATTCGTAATTGGGAGTTTGAAAAGAAAACAAAATTTACTACTAAATATACTAGAGTTAATAATATAAACCTGACCGGTCAGGGGTGCACATTTAGTACATGGATAAACAGCCAAACACTACATGAATTTGTAGATTGACACCTGTATATAACCTCTACACCCTGCTGCTCACAGAACCCCTATTAAAGAGGTATAGCCTGGGCAGGTATGAAAGAATGGGATCTAAGAGGTTAATTAAGGGTATCAAGAACAGAAGCAAGTCACAGCTTATTATCGCAATTGCAATATGGTATGCAATGAATAGCGTATAGTGGTATACAGACATGAAATGTAAAGCCTTAAATTCGAGACTCACTACACCCAGCTGCTCACAGTACTCCAATTAAGGAGAGTATAATACCGGGCAGTACAACAAGTGGTAATATCTACCAGGATCTAAGTGATCTCTAAGTTAGGCTTTATTTACACTTAACAAAACACATTTAAGCGACTTTTTGCAATAAATACAGACAGTATGTGCCCTTATTATGCTTTTTGGTATTTTGTTAGTTTGTCATGCAAAGCTTTGCTGTAGAAAGAAATAAGCAGAAGTGTAGAGTTGTAGCATAGAGCACAATGCATGATATCTTCTTAATAGTGCTGTGATCGTGGAAATGCTGACATATAAAGCTGCATTCAAGGAAACATTGTAGCAAGCAGAAGAGAAAGCAATTCAGATGCTGTTTGTTAAAAGTTCAGCTTAGCGTGTGTAAAACAATGTTGCAATTCTTGGCAGCTATTGTAGCAATATCCGTGGATTTCTTTTGTAAGTATATTCCTCACAAAGCAATCAAACAATGCAGTTTTCACTGGTAACCATATTTTTATTCGACCGTAGTACAGTTCGTATTAGTGAACCTTACTGTGACACATACGACCTTGCTTTATTCATTCAGACGTATCTCCGATCCTCAGAATGCCGTTGTTACACTTCTGTATATTGCACCGCAGGTACCATCAACCATGCGGTTAGGAGGCTGTGTTTGTGGCGTGCACCACGTAGGCCGGTCGGCTTAGCCAATGCCGACGCGCGTTTCACCCGCAGGGCTGTTAAACACACCGGGCTTCGTCAGGGCGGTATACTGAATGGACTCCATTAGTCCTCTTTTTATAGTATTTTGTAAAAGCGCCCCTGCTGGAGGTGAAAATACAATGCATATCTAGTTGAACAAAACCAAGAAATTAAAAGCAACTAAATAGAAACAAACACCAATTTGGAAATGTGCTATATTTAAAAACAAAAAGATAACTCTAGAATTTATATCCTTTTAGCTAGATAACATATCTTAGTATATATCACATATTTTCCCTTATTTATATACTATATTTTGGTTACAATGTTTTAAAATATAAGTCAGAAGAAATGCTTTTTAGAGCAGGGCTTTCATGGAATTCATCTTGTCCTATAGAAAACAGGCCATATCAAGTTTATCATTTAAGCCATCAGGCAGTTGGGTCCCCAACTCAAAGATCCATCTGCATTCTTTTTGCAAGAGGACCTTGTCGTTGTCGCCCCCTCTGCCATTGGTGATTCCTCTATCTATACAGATGAATTTCAGAGAATCAGGATTACAATCATGTACCAGTTCATAATGTTTTGCGACATTGCTCTTCTGGTTTTTGTTTTTTACATCGTCTCGATGCTCAGCGATTCGTTCTTTTATGGCTCTCCTCGTTTTGCCCACATAGAAACGTGGGCAGTTACAGGAGAGTAAGTAGATCACTCCTTCAGTATTGCAATTAGTAAAGTGTTTTAACTTGTATCTCTTCCCTGAACGGGTGCCAAAATCTTTAGTTTTTACCATAAATTTGCATACCACACAACGACCACAAGGGTGGTTGCCAGATGACCTATGTCTTGTCAGCCAGTCTGTCTGTCTCTGTTCAGACCTATATTGACTTCTTACTAGTTTATCCTTCAGATTACTAGCTCGTCTGGCAGTGATATTCGGATAGGCTCCAACTTCTTTTGATACTCCCACATCACTCACAAGAATTTTCCAATTCTTGGCCAGGATCTCCTTTAAAGCATTCCAATGACAGTTATAGTCTGTGATTAGCCTTATTTTTGAATCTATTGGTTTTTCTCTCTGTGCAAGAAGTGTGTTTCTATTCGTATGTGCAGCATTACTGAATGCCTTCTTTACATTTCGCTTAGAATATCCTCTATCTAAGAACCTTTTTTGCATCTCTACGCCATGTTTTAGGAACCTTTCTTTTGTCGAGCAATTTCTACGAAGCCGCAGAAATTGCCCTTTTGGAATGCCTTTTATCAAGTGTGTTGGGTGGTGACTTGAAGCTAAGAGGAGACTGTTAGTAGCAGTACTCTTCCGAAAGTTTTCAGTCACTAACATTCCTTGTTCAATTTTTACATTGACATCGAGGAACGAAATTTCCTCCTTACTATATTGCAAGGTTAGTGAAATGTTGCTCTTATTTATGTTGAGGGTTCGAACAAATTCTTTTAGAATGTTCTCTGAGCCCTCCCAAATTAAGAAGACATCATCCACGTATCTTATCCACATGTGGATGTTTTCTTCAAAAAGAGGGTTTTGGAACACTTCATCCATTTCCCACTTTCCCAGATGTAGGCACGCATACGTTGGGGCACATGTGGCACCCATTGCAGTGCCTCTTTTTTGCTTGTATATTTTATTATCAAACATAAATATGTTGTTATTAAGCACGAATGTTAGTAGTTCCACCACAAAATCTGTGTGGTTTTGAACATTAGTGCCTCTTGTCATGAGAAAGTGCTTGCACGCTTCTATTCCCACTTCATGTGGGATGGATGAGTATAAGCCCTCAACATCTAAACATACCAACCAAGCTTCCTGAGGAACCGATAGCCCATCTACTTTCCTGAGGAAGTCTGCAGTATCTAGTATGAAGGATGGCATGGTATTCAGAAATGGTCTTAGAAAGTGGTCAATATAGTTCCCCAGATTCTCTGTGAGGCTACCTATTCCTGCAATTATTGGACGGCCTGGAGGATTAGTGGAGTTTTTGTGTATTTTAGGGATGCAGTAAAATACTGGCATCACTGGATGTTCAGGGTAAAGATATTTAAATTCTGTTGCAGTAATGATTTTCCTCTCTTTTGCACTCTTTAACATATTAAAGAGGGAAAACTGCAGAGAGGAGGTAGGATTGAAGGTTAGACATTGATATTGGGTTCTGTCTAAAAGTTGGCGTTTAGCCTCAAGGACATACATACTTTCGTCCCATAGGACTAAGTTGCCGCCCTTGTCCGCCTGTTTTATGATCAGTCCTTTAGCACTCATCAATTCTCCAAGCGCTTTTCTTTCTGACTTGCTTAGATTATCATTTACTAATCCAGTGAAGGAAAGATCCGCCACTTCTCTCTCTACCTGCCTCACAAAAATGTTAACAGCAGGTACCATCGATAATTGTGGCATATATTTAGATTTTGCTTTAAAATTTGTTTTAATCGTTTCACATTCACTGGTATCAATGGCTTGTGAGGGATCATATTGACTCCCTTCGTTTTCAGCCAGTAGAACTTGGAGATCTATAATTGAGGCATTATCTTCCATGGTAAGAGATACATCTTCCACTAGATGTCTGCTCTTTCCTTTCATTATTTGCGACAGGACTACCCGTCTAGCAAAAAGATGAAGGTCCTTGATAAAGTTAAATTTGTCAAGGGTGTTCGTAGGACAGAATGATAAGCCTTTTTTAAGAACCTCAACATGAGATATGCCAAGTTTAAAGGTAGATAGGTTGATAATTTGCAAGTCATTTTCTGGTTGGTTTAGAATCCCCTGCGACTCCGAGGTCTTCGGGGTCTGCCCTGGGAATAATTCCTCTGGGTTTGATCGTAATTCTGTTGGCGACGTTGTCTGGAGGGATATCGTCTCTCTTCTAAATTTGAACTTGTCCCCCCTCTTCCTTCTCTTCCTACCGCCTCTCCTCCTTCCCCTAAAAAAGAATTCTTATTTTCTGGGGTACCTCTGGAATGATCTATTTCTACGTCAGAGCTATCTGTGCCCGAATCATAGGCTCCCCTTGCTGATAGATAACTATAAACTTTGTTGTTTTTATAGTCATCATTGTCTCTAGAGAATTTTCTTCCTTTTCTTAGTTTTATGTCTGTTTGTAGTCTTGCTATCTGCTCTTTTATTTCATCATTCAATTTAGCAAAATTAGAGTTTGTTTCAAACATATTAACTATTTTTAGAGACTCTTCAGCTTGATTTATAGTTTTTTCTAGTCTTTCTTTGTTTCGTTTCACCATTTTATTCATGAGGATGATGGAACAGTCCGAAAGACTTGTGTTCCAATCTTCCATAAACTCCTCCCCACCCTCATCTTCTCTCAAATTTGTCCCAGGGTCTAGCCTTAGGCGTAGGCCTCTGGGTATGATTTTTGTTTTTATATAATTTTCAAGACTAGACGTCTCTGCTCTGAGTTTTACTTGTTTGACCAGTAATTTCTTGTAGTTTTTAAAGGCACCATAGATATTTACTGGTGTGTTGTTTTTATCCTGACTCTCTTCTAGATTAGATATAGATAGAGATGCTGTAAGTTCAGCTTCCCAGTTTTCATCGGACAGCATGAAAGCCATGTTTTAACCTTAACCTCCGTGAAGTTTTGCACAGACAGCCCAAAGAAATCCCTAAATGTTCACAATTGAAAAGGCCAATAGTATACAGCTAATGGGGTTTTCCACTCTGGAAACCTTATAAAGTATATGGGCCTAGGCCCAAGTATCCCAGGTATACAATACAAACAATAACAAATATCAGAGGGAACGCAATTGCTGTAAAAGAGCTTTTATATGAAAAGCTGACAGTAAACCTTCTAGTTCTGTCAGAATTTATATTGTAATGGTGCAGACCCTTACAAATTATTTATCATGGTTAAGAAAGAGGAGAGAGAAATCTAGGAGTGTAATCCTAGTTAAGAAAAGACAGGGATTTCAGCACTCTTTTTAGAAAATAAAGCTCATTAGACCAAGATATGTTTTTTAAACAGTGAATTCTTTAATCCAATTGTGAACAGAGAAATCTTCCAGCTATATGTACACCACTCCCCCGGAGGAAAGGACTCAATACTTATAGTATTCGTAATTGGGAGTTTGAAAAGAAAACAAAATTTACTACTAAATATACTAGAGTTAATAATATAAACCTGACCGGTCAGGGGTGCACATTTAGTACATGGATAAACAGCCAAACACTACATGAATTTGTAGATTGACACCTGTATATAACCTCTACACCCTGCTGCTCACAGAACCCCTATTAAAGAGGTATAGCCTGGGCAGGTATGAAAGAATGGGATCTAAGAGGTTAATTAAGGGTATCAAGAACAGAAGCAAGTCACAGCTTATTATCGCAATTGCAATATGGTATGCAATGAATAGCGTATAGTGGTATACAGACATGAAATGTAAAGCCTTAAATTCGAGACTCACTACACCCAGCTGCTCACAGTACTCCAATTAAGGAGAGTATAATACCGGGCAGTACAACAAGTGGTAATATCTACCAGGATCTAAGTGATCTCTAAGTTAGGCTTTATTTACACTTAACAAAACACATTTTTAAGCGACTTTTTGCAATAAATACATAAAAATATTTTATGTGGAGACACAGCTCATAAAACAATTGAAATACAATGTATCCAGTAAATTAAAATTGTTTTAAAACATGTCATAAAACATAAACTCTGTGTTACAGTACGCCAGCCAATTCATAGCAAGTAGTGTGTCAAAATGGGGGGGCAGAGTCTAACACATTTCACAACCCAATTGGTCACTTCTTGTATTTATATACGTGTGTACATGTGCATATATGTGTATATATGTATATACATACATATATACACCTATAAACACATAATACACATGTATGCACATATATATACATACATGCACATATTTATATATATATATATATTATATTATATGCCTTTCCAGTCAAAAACATTATCATATACCATATACATTTGAACCTGTGTTGCACTTTTTTTTTTTTACCCCTTACCCTTTACGCAAAATCTTCAGTCACGCTAACCTGACCAGCCCAAATTTAGTTTGTGCTCAAGCGGTCACATTTACTTTCCACTTGTAATACCGCTCTAAGGTTAGCACAATTTCGATATTGATATTGCGACTTACGCTACGCTTCATGCACCACTTGTAATCGAGCCCTATGTGTTTGACCCATTTTAAATGGCATATCCAAAAACAGGTGACATTTCCCATGCATTAAGGGGTCCCACTGTATTTGTTTTCCTTTTATTTTCTGAGCTGTAAACTACTATTCATCTATCACACATGGGTACATCTGTTGACCAACTTGTGTACAAAGTTTTTCCTCTCTCCAAGACAGCTTGCTCATGCACAGAAAGTAACACTCTCCAGCTATGGAAAAGTGATGGATTAAACCATTGGGAAGCAGGGAATACCTGCTAGACTATTTGTTAAACATGCCACTACCAAACACCTCTGGTTAAAATGGTGCTTCACTAAAAGATATCACTCTGCCAAGAACATAAATAGTCCAATATTTTTTCTCTTTGGTACGATACATTAAAGGGAGCATTTAATCTATCCTCAAATGTTTAATTAAAGGGACATAGAAGTGCAAAAAGGTATTTAACCCCTGCTAAGCACACACAAAGAACTTTCTAAAAGCAATTTTGAAGAGGGAATGACTAGGAGGCACTAATGGCTAGATTACGAGTTGTGCGTTAGGTTAAAAAAGCAGCGTTAAGAGGTCCTAACGCTGCTTTTTTAACGCCCGCTGGTATTACGAGTCTTGAAGGTACAGGCTCACCGCTCACTTTTTTGGCCAGACTTGAATATACCGCAAATACACTTACGTAAATTGCGTGTCCTCTTTTTTCAATGGGACTTGAATAGCGTGGGTGGGTTTTAGAGTAGGGTTGGTTGTGTGGGTGGTAGGTTTTAATGTTGGGGGATTTGTAATTTTTTTTACAGGTAAAAGAGCTGATTACTTTGGGGCAATGCCCAGCAAAAGGCCCTTTTAAGAGCTATTTGTAATTTAGTGTAGGGTAGGGCTTTTTTTTATTTTGGGGGGGCTTTTTTATTTTGCTAGGGGGATTAGATTAGGTGTAATTCGTTTAAAAATCTTGTAAATTTGTTAGATGTAATTGTAACTTAGGTTAGGTTTTATTTTACAGGTACTTTTGTATTTATTTTATCTAGGTAGTTATTAAATAGTTAATAACTATTTACTAAGTATTCTACCTAGTTAAAATAAATACAAACTTGCCTGTAAAATAAAAATAAACCCTAAGCTAGCTACAATGTAACTATTAGTTATATTGTAGCTAGCTTAGGGTTTATTTTATAGGTAAGTATTTAGTTTTAAATAGGAATAATTTAGTTAATGATAGGAATTTTTATTTCGATTTCTTTTAATTATATTTAAGTTAGGGGGTGTTAGGTTTAGGGTTAGACTTAGGTTTAGGGGTTAATATCTTTAATATAGTGGCGGCAACATTGGGGACGGCAGATTAGGGGTTAATAAATGTTGGTAGGTGATGACGATGTTAGGGCCGGCATATTAGGGGTTAATAATATTTAACTAATGTTTGCGAGGCGGGAGTGCGGCGGTTTAGGGGTTAGTATGTTTATTATAGTGGCGGCGACGTTGGGGGCGGCAGATTAGGGGTTAAAAAGTGTAGGTAGGTTGCGGCGACATTGGGGGCGGCAGATTAGTGGTTAATAAATATAATGTAGGTGTCGGCGATGTTGGGGGCAGCAGATTAGGAGTTCATAAGTATAATGTAGGTGGTGGCGGTGTTCGGAGCGGCAGATTAGGGGTTAATAATTATAATGTAGGTGTCGGCGATGTCGGGGGCGGCAGATTAGGGGTTAATAAGTGTAAGATTAGGGGTGTTTAGACTCGGGGTTCATGTTAGGGTTTAAGGTGTAGACATAAAATGTATTTCCCCATAGGAATCAATAGGGCTGCGTTAAGGAGTTTTACGCTGCTTTTTTGCAGGTGTTATACTTTATTTCAGCCGGCTCTCCCCGTTGATTCCTATGAGGAAATCGTGCACGAGCACGTTACACCAGCTCACCGCTGACTTAAGCAGCGCTGGTATTGGAGTGCGGTAATGAGCAAAATGTTGCTCAACGCTCACTTCTTGTCTGGTTTGTAAAAATCCGTAATACCAGCATTGTCTGTAAGTGAGCGGTGAGCATAAACCGCACAGCCTCTAATGCAAAACTCGTAATCTAGGTGTAAGTTTGCTATTACACATATGTGTCTCAGCACAGATTGTGGGCCTCCATAAGAATCCCTTAGATGTTTGATTTGTATTTCTCAGCCTCTGAGATGATTAATGATTACAATTTCTTTATAACTGAAAACAAGTGACTTGGAGAACATTTCTTGCATTTTGTAATTGTTATTAGTAATCTGAGTATTATGTGAACAGATTAATGCAAATGTGATATATTTGCACTTTATATCATCACATATAAAAACTAGTGTTATTCATCCCTTTGCCCTCAGGAGAAAGCCTGAGAAATGTTCACCTTGTGTGTATTAAAACGTGTTCACCTCATGTGCATTTAGCACAAATTCATCAATGACTCACTGTTAACTTAGAAAATTCTAGTTATAACAAAAAAAGACAAATCAGGCTGGAAATGTATTGACTTCTCCAGTGAACTACCCTTAACCTTGGGGGCTATATTTTGACCTGACCACCTTGGCCTCTGCATAGGGCAGTAGGATTTAGGGAGGCAGCACATTTTAGGGGTGGATGAATGGCACAATGCCCTCCCACTCCTGCGCTCTCCAATTGTTTTATTTATAAATATTATTATAAATAAATAATCCCTTGTCCTTGCTGGTGAAGTATTGTTTTAGTGGGGTATCTAGGCTCCTCCCAACGTAAAGGGACAGTCTACTCCAAAAATGTTATTGTTTACCCATTCTCCAGTTTTGCATAACCAGCAAACTTTTACCTCTGTGATTACCTTGTATCTAAGCCTCTTCTGACAGCCCCCTGATCACATGACTATTTATTTTTTAAAGGGTGAGCATATTGCCGCTTTAAAAAGAGACACATATGAAAAATACATATGTCAGGGCTTTTTCAGGGCTGTTTAAAGTAATGTTTTATATAAGAACCCTGGCGTGTATTTTTCATATGTGTCCCTTTTTAAAGCAGCAATATGGTCAGCCTAATATCATCTATTGACTTGCATTTTAGCCAATTAGTGCAATGTCATGCACAACTACATGGGAGTAAGTACAATATTATGTATATGGCCCACATGGATTAGCAGTCTCTTGTTGTGAAAAGCAAATAAAAAAAGCATGTGATAAGAGGCTGAACACTGTGTCATCCATTTTTAAATTCAGCACCCTGGATAGCACTTCCTGATTCATGGCTACATTCAGCCACCAATCAGCACGCGCAACCTAGGTGCTGAACCAAAAATAGGCCGGCTCCTTAGTTTAGATTCCTGCTTTTTCAAATAAAGATAGCAAGAGAACAAATAAAATTTGATAATAGGAGTAAATTAGAAAGTTGCTTAAAACTGCATGCTCTATCTGAATCATGAAAGAAAAAAAATTGGGTTTAATATCCCTTTAAGGAATGTAATACAAGTCGGCACATATATAGTGCGCCCAGCACCCTGCTATTATTCTTATATTATTAAGTCTGCATTCACTCTTGGGGACCGATGATCTAAACCTTGCAAATTTAGATGCGTTTTTTTACCCGACCCTCGCTGGGGCTGCCCTGGTAGAATTATTGTAAAAAAGGGACACTACCTGCGAGTGACGAGATCTCTCCTATTAAAAGCAAAGAAGCTAGCTGGAAAGGGACACTTCACTCAGAAGAGCGGTTGGCATTAAGCAGGTGGGCACACTTTAAAAAATGGAACCCTGCAGCCAATATATATAACATTACTCTGTTTTCTGCCTATAGCATCTTACAATCGCCTATATTTTCATATACATTATTTTTTATATTATGGTTATAAGTGTATATTAAATTTAACTGTATTTTATTTGTATTAATTTCACCTTGTGTGGTCAGTTGTTTTGGTGGGGCAGAGCACTTCCAGCCCATATTGACAAGCTTGCACTGCACTGGGGGTGGGAAGTGTTGGTGGCAGTGAATTGCTCAGTGCCTAGGGCTGCATAAAATAACTGACTAAACCTCTTATCTCTTAAAGACTTTTGAAGTCTTTCTGTCACCCAAGGTTTTAAAGTATAAATCTTTGCAGAAATTAGAGAATACATGTTATGCAGTGTACACAAAATTACTTACTCAACAACAAAATCTTAATGCACTTAGAAAAAATGGTAACAAGTAGGTTAAAAAAATATTTTTAAAATTATTCACCAAAACTTTACAAAGAAATGTTTGCATTAAAAAGATAATAAATGAAACATTATTGTCACCATAATAAAACCACATCCTGTTTATTACACCTAGTGTCGCAAGTCATTCTGGCAGGGGAAGCAACAAATTTAATTTTATTAAAAGTTAATTCGGAGAAACTTATAATATCATAGGGAGTGCTTAATTAATAGGTTTATTTTTTAAATTGCAAGACTCGTTAGCATAAAAGCACAGATGTGACTGTAATGTAAGAAGACTATGTACTCTACTGTAGTTCACTAAACTGTATATACTGATATACATAATTTACTTAATATATTAGTTATTGTACAGTAATCTTATTCTGCAGGATATGTTGCCTGTCTATGTAACCTACCAATATTATATATATACATATCACATGAGTAAGCACACGTACATATACAATTACACACACACACATGCACAAATACGCACACATGCATACACAAACACATGCACAGACACACACACACATTCACATACACAAATACATACATAGACACACATGCATACATAAACATACACACACAAACACAGACACACACACATATGCACACACACACAAACATGTACACAGACACACTCACACACACATACACATATACACACACATACACATATATACACACATGCACACATAAACATACACACACATGCACAGATATACACACAAACACATACACACACAAATATAAACATATACACACATACATACACACACATGCACAGACATACACACACACACACACATGCACACATGCACACATACACACACAAACACACACACTAACATATGCACATACACACAAACACACACATGCACATCCACAGACATGCACACATACAAACACACACATGCACACATACACACACATATACACATGCACACATGCACGCACAGAGGCCTGGAAATATCAACTAATAATAGTGTGTTAAAAAATATAATTATAATAACATTACATAACATGTATAAACTAAATATAAAACTTCTATAAAATAAGAAATTGAATTTAACTTTAAAGATTTCTTTTCAATGAACTGCAGTTGTATTAAATTTATAATGTGATATTATTTTATTTATTTTAATAAACTCTTATTGTATTTTAATTTAACAGTGTATTTATTTATTTTATTTTCTGTTTTTAGTTGCTCAGATTACCCTAATTATGAGTGATAACTGTAAAATGTTAAATATCTTCACAGGTGGAGCTTGATGCCCCGTGTTTCTAGCGAGTCATCAGACTCGCCAGAAACAGCAGTTATGAAGCAACGGTCACAAAGACCGCTGCTCCATAACCTGTCCGCCTGCTCTGAGCAGGCGGACAGACATCGCCGGAAATCAACCTGATTGAGTACGATCGGGTTGATTGACACCCCCTGCTAGCGGCCCATTGGCCTCGTGTCTGCAGGGGACGGCGTTGCACCAGCAACTCTTGTGAGCTGCTGGAGCAATGATGAATACAGCGAGCGTATTGCTCACCGTATTCAGCAAGGTCTGGCGGACCTGATCCGCACTGTCGGATCAGGTCCGCCAGACTTTCATAACTAGAGGCCAATGTGATTTGTAATTCCTGACTTTTGACCTAGTCACGCTTTCTTATTTCCGGCCTTTGACTTCACAACTGACTTGAATTCTTACGGGTTAAATTTATGAAATAAATTTGCCTGTAATTGCGGGCAAAATAATACATACGCACCAAACGCCATATTTATGAAAGCAATCTGCACCTATAGTACTCTATGGCAGCGTTGTTTTGAAACATTTTTTGTAGCTTTGTTATACAATGTTGCAAAACGCTGCTCCCATAGAGTACTAAAGACACGTGCACACTCCTGAGTTCTTATGAGCCTACCTAGCTTTACTCCTCAATAAAAGATACCAAGAGAACGAAGCAAATTTGATAACAAAAGTAAATTGGAAAGTTGTTTAAAATCGCATGCTCTGTCTGAATCATGAAAGTTTAATTTTGACTTTACTGTCCCTTTAACCCCTTATAGACCACAGCACTTTTCCATTTTCTGTCCGTTTGGGACCAAGGCTATTTTTACATTTTTGCGGTGTTTGTGTTTAGCTGTAATTTTCCTCTCACTCATTTACTTGCCCACACATATTATATACCTTATTTCTCGCCATTAAATGAACTTTCTAACGATAGCATTATTTTCATCATATCTTATAATTTACTATTAAAAAAATACAAAATATGAGGAAAAAATTGAAAAAATCACACTTTTTCTAATTTTGACCCACAAAATCTGTTACACATCTACAACCACCAAAAAACACCCATGCTAAATAGTTTCTAAATTTTGTCCTGAGTTTAGAAATACCCAATGTTTACTTGTTCTTTGCTTTTTTTGCAAGTTATAGGGCAATAAATACAAGTAGCACTTTGCTTTTTCCAAACCACTTTTTTTCAAAATTAGCGCTAGTTACATTGGAACACTGATATCTGTCAGGAATACCTGAATAACCCTTCACATGTATATATTTTGTTTTAGAAGACATCCCAAAGTATTGATCTAGGCCCATTTTGGTATATTTCATGCCACCATTTCACCGCCAAATGCGATCAAATAAAACAAAATGTTCACTTTTTCACAAATGTTTTCACAAACTTTAGGTTTCTCACTGAAATTATTTACAAACATCTTGTGCAATTATGGCATAAATGGTTGTAAATGCTTCTCTGGGATCCCCTTTGTTCAGAAATAGCAGACATATATGGCGTTGCTTTTTGGTAATTAGAAGGCCGCTAAATGTCAATGCGTGCCATACGTGTATTATGCCCAGCAGTGAAGGGGTTAATTAGGGAGCATGTAGGGAGCTTCTATAGTTAATTTAACCTTTAGTGTAGTGTAGTAGACAACCCCAAGTATTGATCTAGGCCCATCTTGGTATATTTCATGCCACCATTTCACCGCCAAATGCGATAAAAAAAATCGTTACATTTTTTACAATTTTAGGTTTCGCAAAATAGATACCTAAAAAATGCTTTTTTAATAATCAAGACATGGCGGCGTAAATATTTAAAGGGATGTACTGTGATAAATAGGGAGTAAATGCTTTTCCTGACAGGCGAAATTTATCAATATTATGCCCCAGCTCGCCTTTTACTAAACGCGCAAAATTACCTACTATTTGTTTTATAAATTCAGGCGCACATGTGTGCTTCTCCAGAGGCGAGCTGGGACGCAGTTACAGGCAAAGCACATACAGAGTTTGTCTCTCTCTGCATCGAATGGCCAAGGAGGGTCATTCAGGAGGTCAATCAGGATTGCTTCCACCGCTTTCCAAGACCGACGACGTGTAGGGTACGTCTTCGGTCGTTAAGGGTATTTTTTTGGAAGACGTATCCTGCACGTAGTCAGTCGTTAAGGGGTTAAGCAATCTCTAATACTTAGAACTTGAATTGCACCCTGCTGGCTTCTTAAAGGGACAGTCAAGTCCAAAAAAAACTTTCATGATTCAAATAGGGCATGTAATTTTAAACAACTTTCCAATTTACTTTTATTACCAATTTTGCCCTTGGTATTCTTAGTTGAAAGCTAAACCTAGGAGGTTCATATGCTAATTTCTTAGATCTTGAACGCCGCCTCTAATTTAAATGCATTTTGACAGTTTTTCACCACTAGATGGCATTAGTTCATGTGTTTCATTTAGATAACATTGAGCTCATGCACGTGAATTTACTGTGGAGGGAGCACTGATTGGCTAAAATGCAAGTCTGTCAAAAGAACTGAAAAAGGGGGCAGTCTGCAGAGGCTTAGATACAAGTTAATTACAGAGGTAAAACATGTATTATTATAACTGTGTTGTTTATGCAAAACTGGGGAATGGGTAATAAAGGGATTATCTATCTTTTAAAACAACAAAAATTCTGGTGTTGACTGTCCCTTTAAGTCTAACTCTACTAGTACCTCTCCTAATTGGCTTTAACTGCAAATAAAAGCATTTTATACTAACTTTATGACAGTGACTAACCTGGTAGTCTGCTGACTAAATCCAGGGGGTCGATCCGATAAAAATCGTCGCCCGCAAAAGCTGGTGACGCCAATATTTGCGCTGGTTTGGTATCCTATATAAGGCGTAACTTAGAAGTTACGCGCGTATATTTCTGCCATCGCCCGTAGTTTTTTGGGCCATAGGCAGGTATACCAAACCAGCGCAGTTTGGTATCCAATATACAGCGTAAGGACTTACGTGGCGAAAATGGAGAAATCTTACTCCATTTTCACCTCGCCACAAAAAGCAGCCGTAAGAAGCCTTACGCTGACTATTGGAGCCCCGTAACTCCCTAATCTACCTGCTAAATAAACCTAACACCTAACGCATGCGCAATGTCTATCTAGCTGTCAACCGCGATCTGCTAAATAAAACCTAACACCTAACGCATGCGCAATGTCTATCTACCTGTCAACCGCGATCCCCCGCCGCAATCCCTAATAAAGTTATTAACCCCTAAACCGCCGCTCCCAGACCCCGCCGCCATCTACATAAACTAACCCCCTACTGTGAGCCCCTAAAACCGCCACCATCTAACTGATCTATCCCCTAATGTGAACCCCTAAAACCGCCGCCATCTACCTTATCTATCCCCTAATCTGACCCCTTACACCGCCGCCACCTATATAAAAATTATTAACCCCTAATCTAATCCCCCTATACCACCGCCAGCTATATTAATATTAACCCCTAATCTAATATCCCTAAAGTAATAAGATCTATTACCAGCCCTTAAAAGGGCCTTTTGCGGGGCTTTGCCCCAAAGTAAACAGCTCTTTTGCCCTATAACCTGCCCTCCCTACACCGCCGCCACCTATATTAATAGTATTAACCCCTAATGTAAGCCCCTTACACCGCCGCCATCTATATTAAAATTATTAACCCCTAATTTAATCTACCTAACCCGCCGCCAGCTATATTATCTATATTAACCCTAAGTATATTATAGTTAATATAGTTATTACATTATATATATTAACTATGTTAACCCTAATTATATTAGGGTTAATATAGTTTATATAGTTACTATAGTATTTATATTAACTATATTAACTCTATGTAACCCTAACACCCCTAACTAAATTCTTATTAAATAAATCTAATTCATATTACAAACTAAAATATTCCTATTTAAATCTAAATACTTACCTATAAAATAAACCCTAAGATAGCTACAATATAATTAATAATTACATTGTAGCTATGTTAGGGTTTATATTTATTTTACAGGTAAATTGTTAATTATTTTAACTAGGTACAATAGCTATTAAATAGTTAATAACTATTTAATAGCTACCTAGTTAAAATAATTACCAATTTACCTGTAAAATAAATCCTAACCTAAGTTACAAATACAGCTACACTATCAATAAATTAAATAAACTACAAATATCTATCTAAAAAATACAATTAAATAAACTAAACTAAATTTAAAAAAAAAATAACACTAAATTACAAAAAATAAAAAAAAGATTACAAGATTTTTAAGCTAATTACACCTATTCTAAGCCCCCTTATAAAATAATAAACCCCCAAAATAAAAATATTCCCTACCCTATCAGCCAATCAGATTCAAGTTCAATCCGATTGGCTGAACCAATCAGCCAATCGGATTGAACTTGAATCTGATTGGCTGATTCAATCAGCCAATCAGATTTTTCTACCTTAATTCCGATTGGCTGATAGAATCCTATCGGCCAATCGGAATTCGACAGACGCCATCTTGGATGACGTCATTTAAAGGTACCTCATTCGTCGTTCAGTCGTCGGCCGGGATGGATGCTCCGCGTCGGCGGAGCGAAGAACGAAGATTGAAGATGCCGCTTGATGGAAGATGCTGCCGGATGGACGAGGACTTTGCTGCCGCTTGGAGAAAGACATCGCCGGGATGAAGACTTCTTCTTTGCCGCTTGGGGAAAGACATCGCCGGGATGAAGAATTCTTCTTTGCCGCTTGGATAGACATCGCCCGGATCGGATGAGGAGTTCGGCCCGGCGTGGTGAAGACAAGGTAGGGAGATCTTCAGGGGGGTAGTGTTAGGTTTTTTTAAGGGGGGTTTGGATTAGATTAGGGGTATGTGGGTGGTGGGTTGTAATGTTGGGGGGGGGGGGTGTTGTGTTTTTTTTTCAGGCAAAAGAGCAGTTTTCTTTGGGGCATGCCCCGCAAAAGGCCCTTTTAAGGGCTGTTAAGGTAAAAGAGCTTTGAACTTGTTTAATTTAGAATAGGGTAGGGAATATTTTTATTTTGGGGCTTTATTATTTTATTAGGGGGCTTAGAATAGGTGTAATTAGCTTAAAAATCTTGTAATCTTTTTTTTATTTTTTGTAATTTAGTGTTTGTTTTTTTGTAATTTAGTTTAGTTTATTTAATTGTATTTTAGTTTAGATATTTGTAGTTTATTTAATTTATTGATAGTGTAGGTGTATTTGTAACTTAGGTTAGGATTTATTTTACAGGTAAATTGGTAATTATTTTAACTAGGTAGCTATTAAATAGTTATTAACTATTTAATAGCTATTATACCTAGTTAAAATAATTAACAATTTACCTGTAAAATAAATATAAACCCTAACATAGCTACAATGCAATTATTAATTATATTGTAGCTATCTTAGGGTTTATTTTATCGGTAAGTATTTAGATTTAAATAGGAATATTTTAGTTTGTAATATAAATTAGATTTATTTAATAAGAATTTAGTTAGGGGTGTTAGGGTTAGATAGAGTTAATATAGTTAATATAAATACTATAGTAACTATATTAACTATATTAACCCTAATATAATTAGGGTTAATATAGTTAATATATATAATGTAATAACTATATTAACTATAATATACTTAGGGTTAATATAGATAATATAGATGGCGGCGGGGTAGGTAGATTAAATTAGGGGTTAATAATTTTAATATAGATGGTGGCGGTGTAAGGGGCTTACATTAGGGGTTAATACTATTAATATAGGTGGCGGCGGTGTAGGGAGGGCAGGTTATAGGGCAAAAGAGCTGTTTACTTTGGGGCAAAGCCCCGCAAAAGGCCATTTTAAGGGCTGGTAATAGATCTTATTACTTTAGGGATATTAGATTAGGGGTTAATATTAATATAGCTGGCGGTGGTATAGGGGGATTAGATTAGGGGTTAATAATTTTTATATAGGTGGCGGCGGTGTAAGGGGTCAGATTAGGGGATAGATAAGGTAGATGGCGGCGGTTTTAGGGGTTCACATTAGGGGATAGATCAGTTAGATGGTGGCGGTTTTAGGGGCTCACAGTAGGGGGTTAGTTTATGTAGATGGCGGCGGGGTCTGGGAGCGGCGGTTTAGGGGTTAATAACTTTATTAGGGATTGCGGCGGGGGATCGCGGTTGACAGGTAGATAGACATTGCGCATGCGTTAGGTGTTAGGTTTTATTTAGCAGATCGCGGTTGACAGCTAGATAGACATTGCGCATGCGTTAGGTGTTAGGTTTATTTAGCAGGTAGATTAGGGAGTTACGGGGCTCCAATAGTCAGCGTAAGGCTTCTTACGGCTGCTTTTTGTGGCGAGGTGAAAATGGAGTAAGATTTCTCCATTTTCGCCACGTAAGTCCTTACGCTGTATATTGGATACCAAACTGCGCTGGTTTGGTATACCTGCCTATGGCCCAAAAAACTACGGGCGACGGCAGAAATATACGCGCGTAACTTCTAAGTTACACCGTATATAGGATACCAAACCAGCGCAAATATTGGCGTCACCAGCTTTTGCGGGCGACGATTTTTATCGGATCGACCCCCAGATTGGCTCCTCTAAATAAGGCAAATGGTGAGTGGAGTTTGGTTATTGAAAATGAATGGCAGAAAAAAGGATGTTAATTTGTTTTTAAAATGTTAAGACTTGGCTGATGTGTTATTCTTTAGCAGCACCACATAAATGTCTTGTGATTACTGTCCCTCTTATAAGTCAGATCACAGATAATGCATGCTCTCAGCGCTGTGAATAGATCGCTTAAACTCACACATATGCTCATAAAGGAAATGTTTTGTTTTAGATTAAATGTCCCTTTTACTTTTTAGACAAATAGCAGAAGGGGAAGACTAGATGAAGCTATTGGATTTTAGATACCATAAAAATCTCTTTTTCTGTCTTGTTACAAAACTGTATTAGCAACCCACAAACCTCTGTAACCCAGAGAGTGAAAATGAAATGACATATAAAACACATGTGATTTGCACACTCAGCTAGCAAATTAATGTCAGAGGAAAATGACAACTCCCTGATAAGACATGAAAAGTTTAGGCAACACGAACTGTGCAACCCTGGAGCTCTGTCCCAATATGGATGATAGAATCTATAAAGCTATCAGCAAACACAAGAACATTATCTGGTCTGCAGCAAAGAGCTTGTATCTCCAGTCAGCTACTGCGTCTGCACAACCAGGAAACACCTTGCAGAGAAGTTGCTGAAACTGCTCAAAGCCTTCCCTAGACCTTTATCAGTTGTTAAAAAAACGCTAGAACAGGAGATTGCAAAATAGATTTTGAAATGGTTAAAGTTGGCTCATATCTCTCATTATCACTCATGTGAGCATCTTGCTCAATTTATGACACTTGGAGGAAACTGTAACAATAAAGGAAATATACAGATGTACAGCTTTAAAGTGACATTTAAATAAATAGGCATTTTTAAGTTCTGGACCATTATTCCAATCTGCAATAAATGCTTGCAAAATTAAAGGGACAATTCGGTCAAAATTGAGCTGCACATAAATGAACTAAATTATGGCTGGAAGGTCCCTTTAAATGTAAACAGGTGACTTTGACTAGCTGGTCAAAACTTGAAGGGACACTGAACCAAATTTTTTTGTTTTGTGATTCAGATAGAGCATGAAATTTTAAGTATTTTTCTAATTTACTCCTATTATAACATTTTCTTCATTCTCTTGGTATCTTTATTTGAAATGCAAGAATGTAAGTTTAGATGCCGGCCCATTTTTGGTGAACAACCTGGGTTGTCCTTGCTGATTGGTGGATAAATTTATCCACCAATAAAAAAGTGCTGTCCAGAGTACTGAACCTAAAAAAAGCTTAGATGCCTTCTTTTTCAAATAAATATATCAAGAGAACGAAGAAAAATTGATAATAGGAGTAAATTAGAAAGTTGCTTAAAATTGCATGTTCTATCTGAATCACAAAAGAAAAAAAAAATGGGTTCAGTGTCCCTTTAAATCTGATTGGCTGAACTTTATATTGGCTTTTTCACCCGACCAGTAAAAATAATTAATAAAACTAACTGCAGGGAAAGTGTGTTTAAAAAGTAATAGTATTTTTATTTTTAAAACTATAGTTAGCACAAATGTATTTAAATTAGGGTTAAATTTCCGCTGACACAACTTGCTTTAGAATCTGACAATATAATTATAACAAACCTTAGGTGTAAATATTGTTTAGCAGCTACAGCTTATTACATAGATAATTAAAGGGACAGTTAACACCTTGCAATTACAAGACATTTCTATTATCTTACTATAGAGCAACAAATCAGCCAATTCTAAACATTTTTAAATGGAAATTAATATCTTGTTTGCTGCATTTTTTTTTAATAACCAAACTGCACCCACCATTTGCCTTATTTGGAGGAGCCAATACGGGCTTGAGTCTGCAGACCACAAAGCTAACCTCAGTCACAATGTCAGTATAAAATGCTTTATTTTGCAGTTGCTATCAGTTAAAGTCAGTTAGATAAAGCTATGTAGCAAGGTTAGCCTTGTGAAGTCAGCAGAGTGCATTTCAAGTTCTGAGAATTAGAAAATCCACAATTTAAATTACATGAAAAGGGAACAAAACATAATGAAAATATCTTGCACAGTTGTTTCATTATACATAAGCATTTCATGTAAAATCTCAAGGTATCTACTGTCACAACCTCTTTAATTAGACTTTAAAGGACCAGTGAACACAGTAGAATTGCATAATCAACAAATGCATAATAACAAGACAACGCAATAGCACTTAGAGGCCTATTTAACAACGGTCTTGCGGACCTGATCCGACAGTGCGGATCAGGTCCGCAAGACCTCGCTGAATGCGGAGAGCAATACGCTCTCCGTATTCAGCATTGCACCAGCAGCTCACAAGAGCTGCTGGTGCAACGCCGCCCCCTGCAGACTCGCGGCCAATGGGCCACCAGCAGGGGGTGTCAATCAACCTGATCGTACGGGTTCAATTGTGGCAATTCCTGTCTACCAGCTCAGAGCAGTCGGACAGGGTTATGGAGCAGCGGTCTTTAGACAGCTGCTTCATAACTGCTGTTTCTGGCAAGTCTTCAGACACAACACGGGCCCACAAGCTCCATACGGAGCTTGATAAATGGGCCTCAATGTCTTAACTTCAAATGAGTAGTAGATTTTTTTTCTGACAATTTTAAACATTATGTCTATTTCCACTCCCCCTGTACCATGTGACAGTCATCAGCCAATCACAAATGCATACACGTACCATGTGACAGCTATCCACCAATCACAAATGCATATACGTTAATTCTGTTAATTCTTGCACATGCTCAGTAGGAGCTGGTGACTCAAAAAGTTTAAATATAAAAAGACTGTGCACATTAGTAAATTGGAAAGTTGTTTAAAATTGCTGCTCTATCTGAATCATGAAAGTTTGGTAAAAGTCAGGTTCATTATTTTATTTTAAATATTTTTTTTAACATATGGCTCATTTACCTTGATTTTGCAATTTGAAATAGCTGATGTTTCCTGTTAAAAGCACTACCTGTACTCAACATTTCAATTCTGTGGTATTGGCTAAAGGGAAGCTATTAAACAAGAGGCAGCAGCAGAAATTTACTATATTAAAGCTATGTAAACAAGAGGCAGCAGGATAAATGTATTTGCCAGTGAATGTGGGAGAGAAAAAGCCCAGGCAAATTGAATGGGTGTTCCTGCAGTAGCTTTGAATACAAAGAACTGTTAGCTGCTTGCCTGAGTACATTTACTTTAAACGGTGGGACAGTTGGAAATTAGTGAAAAGGCCCTGGGTTTTGAATATAGGTGTGAGGCTTAATATGACATAACTCTTGCAAATCATCAAGTTTATTTATATTTGTTTGTGTCAGTTAATAAACATGTGGACAATCCTGATACAGGGACACGACAATCACTTTATTTTTAAGTGAAAATATAAAATGTAGTGAGTCAGCCCAAAAGCTCCTCTGTTACCTAAGCACCATATTACTGGACTTAAAAGCTCCTGTGTTACCTAAGCACCATATTACTGGACTTAAAAGCTCCTGTGTTACCTAAGCACCCTATTGCTGGACTTAAAAGCTCCTGTGTTACCTAAGCACCCTATTGCTGGACTTAAAAGCTCCTGTGTTACCTAAGCACCATATTGCTGGACTTAAAAGCTCCTGTGTTACCTAAGCACCATATTGCTGGACTTAAAAGCTCCTGTATTACCTAAGCACCCTATTGCTGGACTTAAAAGCTCCTGTGTTACCTAAGCACCATATTACAGGATTTAAAAGCTCCTGTGTTACCTAAGCACCCTATTGCTGGACTTAAAAGCTCCTGTGTTACCTAAGCACCCTATTGCTGGACTTAAAAGCTCCTGTGTTACCTAAGCACCATATTGCTAGACTTAAAAGCTCCTGTGTTACCTAAGCACCCTATTGCTGGACTTAAAAGCTCCTGTGTTACCTAAGCACCCTATTGCTGGACTTCAAAGCTCCTGTGTTACCTAAGCACTCTATTGCTGGACTTAAAAGCTCCTGTGTTACCTAAGCACCCTATTGCTGAACTTAAAAGCTCCTGTGTTATCTAAGCACCCTATTGCTAGACTTAAAAGCTCCTGTGTTACCTAAGCACCCTATTGCTAGACTTAAAAGCTCCTATGTTACCTAAGCACCCTATTGCTGAACTTAAAAGCTCCTGTGTTACCTAAGCACCCTATTGCTGGACTTAAAAGCTCCTTTGTTACCTAAACACCATATTGTTGGACTTAAAAGCTCCTCTGTTATCTTGGCACCCTATTGCTGGACTTAAAAGCTCCTGTGTTACCTAAGAAGAATTTACAACCATTTGTGCCATGATTGCACAAGCTGTTTGTAAATAATTTCAGTGAGAAACCTAAAATTGTGAAAAAGTTAACGATTTTTTTTTTATTTGATCACATTTGGCGGTTAAATGGTGGCATGAAATATACCAAAATGGGCCTAGATCAATACTTTGGGTTGTCTACTAAAAAAAATATTTATATAGTTTTGATAGGTCGATTTCTGCTGTAGTTTGTTATTTATGTAATTTTTCTTTGGCTAATACTTCAGTATTTCAAAGGATAGTCTAGTCAAAATTTAACTTTCATGATTCAGATAGAGCATGCAATTATAAGCAACTTTCTAATTTACTCCTATCATCAATGTTTCTTCATTCTCATTGTATCTTTATTTTAAAAAGCTGGAATGTAAGCTTAGAAGCCGGCCCATTTTTGGTTCAGCAAGTGGATTCTGAACC
The DNA here is from genome assembly GCF_027579735.1 of Bombina bombina. Taxonomy (NCBI): domain Eukaryota; kingdom Metazoa; phylum Chordata; class Amphibia; order Anura; family Bombinatoridae; genus Bombina; species Bombina bombina. Next base: position 107,075,493 of record NC_069501.1, read on the forward strand.
AAAATGGGCCGTCTCGTAAGCTTACTTTTCAACTTTTTAAAATAAAGATACCAAGAGAACGAAGAAAAATTGATAATAGGGGTAAATTAGAAAGTTGCTTACAATTGCATGCTCTTTCTGAATAATAAAAGTTCATTTTTGACTATACTTTCCCTTTAAATTTTCTATATACTTGACAGTTTAAACAGACAAAATCGTCTAATTCAAATGACAAAATAAAGGTAAATGTTACAGTGCAATGTCCCTTTAATTTTATATTTTTTTATGACGGCTTAAATTGGTATGTCTAGGGTTCCCAAGCCTGGGGAATTATGACTACCAACCACATTGCATATGGGATATTTTTAAGCCAGTTATTATACGTAAAAAAATATGCCATATAATCCATGAATTGTAACTATTTTAGTACAAAAATTAAGAGCTACGCATAAAGTCATTTCTTTTCTGATATATTTATGTGCTAATATAGCATTTCAAGCGTGTATTCCATTGAAGAACCCTAATATTTAATATTCTATCAAATTTAATTTGAAAATAAGTATGTATTGAGTGTTTATTGCTTCTGAAGACGTAATTTGTGTCGTACAAGCTTCCGCTGGCTCTCTGAGAAGGGATGGTGTTTGAATACTGGTGCACAGGCCCTAACAGCATATTTGCGTATGCCCCAGAAAAAAAACAATAATAACTGTTATTGGAAGCATTTTTGCTAATGGAAGTAAATTGCACAAATGTTACTATTTCAAACTGAAATGCACCTATATACATTTCATTTTTGACCTTTCTATCCCTTTAAACTTGACCGTGCCTTTAAGTGAAAGTCTAGTCTAAAATAAAATGTTTCTTGGAAACTTTGTTTAACCCGATAAAGATCTTGGTGTGTGGGGAAGGTGAGAATTCAGCAAGAAAATAAGGGTTAAATAGATTCATTATTTAAAAGTTTTTTTTAATAGTATATATATCTATATATATATATATATATATATATATACTGTCTTTGTTACATTATTATTGATGCATTTTACTGTTTCATATTTTACCTACTTAGTTCTTGTGAAAAGAAAATGTTTTTTTGTTTTTTTTAAATGATGACAAATGTTTTTATAAATTAAATTGCTCATATTTCTATACAATTTCTATTTCACAATAACTGGAAGGAATTATACTTTTCAGTCCTAATATTAACCACAAAAATAATGAGTTGCAGCCCCTAAATTCAGAACTTAACCCATTTGTAGTATTCAACAGATTCCAGATATGTGAAAATAAGTAGAAATCAATTCAATGAGTGATAATTACATCTGGGAATGCCTTTTAAAGAAACAGAGAGGTCAGAATTGAAATGTGCATGTGAGCATTTCAATTTTTAAATAGAAGCATTTTTTTTACTTCCATTAGCAAAAATGGCTCTAGTTAAAGTTATGTATGTTTCAGTAGCATACGCACATATGCTACATTTGAATAGAGCAGTGGTTTTCAAAATGTGAGGCGGGCTTCCACTGGGAGGCGCTAAAGCATATAAGGGGAGGTGCAGGAGCAGTGACACCTTTTAATATCCTATGGAAACCACGAGCAAGAGCCAACAATCAATGACACTTGCCAAGTTGTGGCACAGGAAAGGTACAGAGGTCGAAATTGCTCAGAGACTGTTTTGTATGTGTTGTATTGATCAGCAATTTGTGTCTAAGACAGGAGTAACACATTTTGGATGAGCAGAATCAGCTATTGAGAGCTGTTTGTGAACCCTGGATGAGATAAAATTCCCCAAATTAAAACTAAAAATAAATATAAAAAAAATGTCTTTGAAGAGAAAAAATAAAGTAAAATGTATAATGGGGGGAGGGTCTTGCAAAAAAAGAAGAAAGAAAAGCAATAAATAGGAGCGCCAAGGCTAAAGGTGTGTAAAAGACAATTAGATAAACGGGATATCCCTTCAATCAGAGTATATGTATAAGAACAGAAGTAGTAGTGTGAGCAAAATATAAAAAATGGCTATGCCAATTTAATAAAGTAGAAGTATCAAGCAATCATAGCAGACACGCAATAAAACATATACAATTAATATAAAAATCGGACGTCTCTAAGCAGTGGAAATAAAATGATCCCCAATTGAATAACTTCACCACAAATGTCAGATGAATTGGCAGTATAGTCACAGACATATCGCTGTCTGGTCGGAATTAGAATTGTCATGTATAATAGACATACGCAAGAACAATTTTTGATGCCAAAGATTAGTTTTGATTTAGTTTTTTGATTTATTATGTCAAATATGTTAACTATTTATACTCAGTTAAGTTGATTTAATTGTTACTGTTTAATTTTACCATTATATAACTGCAATTGTATAATGCAAAAAAAAAAAATGTAAAGACCAAAATGAGACTATATTGCATAACCTCTGTACTTACTCGGTCAATAAAAAAAAATAAAAAAAATCGGACGTCTCCGATATGTATAGATAAAACCTTAATGTTGCCACCACAAAACAAAGGAGAGAAAAAAGCCGTTATCGGCCACTAAAAAGTTCCAGGGACATGAGCATCCAAACAAATTGTCAGGCAGTCCCAAATATCAGGATTTCTATTACCTTATTCGTCCGGATAAAGTCCCAATCTGACAGACTCACAAGGCTACTCACATCCGGAGATACCGGTATGTAGCCGTTGAAGTCACGTGTGTGGGAGCTGTCCTGGTGCTATAATCCTATTGGTCAGAGCAGTTCTAGTAGCCACAAAGTTTTCCAGCCGATTTAAATGTCAGTAAAATAGTGTATCCGCTCTTAAGTGCATATAGCACGCAGGATACCTGTAATACTTGTGAAGACTGCTTTTGACAGGGGGTCCATTTGGCCGACCACACTACAGTCCGTGTCAGTGATAGGACAGCAGTTGTCAATGGGGTCAAAAGCTCCAGGTGTCTGTGTATATCCGTCTGATTCTTGGCTTATACTCCGCCTGTATCGGAATGTCAGTACACCACAACAGTCTCTATGTTTAGAGACGTGAGATCCTCATAAAGTGAAAAATATATATGTATAAATACTGCAACTTAATAGAACATCAACGCGTTTCTCCCTTATTAAGGGCTTTTTCAAGATCTTTTTCAAGATCAAGGAGGGTCTTGCAAATTTGGTGAGAGGGGAGGGTAACTGCCTAAGACTTTGAAAACCCCTGGACTAGAGCAACCTTTCTTAAACTTTTTCCACTCGTGACCACATTTCACGCAATAAATTTTTACGTGACCCCGGGTATATAAAATAGGTATACAAATCCAACATTTACTGATAATAAATCATTCTTTGGTATACATATAATTTTAACATTTATTAAAGACTAAATCAAATTTACATACTAATGAGAAGGATGTGCTTGTTTATTTTTACATAAAGAATTAAATCTTGGCTGAATATTTGATACTGCAGGACGTAGAGCATCTTCAACGTTTTTCAGAGTTGATCGATATTTTGTTTTTATAATCGTCAATGCTGAGAATGCTGCTTCGCATAAATACGTAGTACAAAATGGCAGAAGCATGTTTAGGGCCATTTTCAGAAATTGTTGGAAATTCTGTCCTAGAGGCCTATTTATCAAGCCATCAACCACAAATACGCCGGAATTCCGCAGCGTAATTGTGGCGAGCTTGATTCGACCTAGTTATCAAAGCCTACAGACCGGCAAAAGTTGAGAGTCTGAAAGCAGCAAAAGCTTATGTTCGATGCTGCCAGATATCCCATTAATTTCTATGGTAGAAAACAAATTACGTTTACACCCTAACATAAGCCCCGAGTCTAAACATCCCTAATCTGCCGCCCGACATCGCCGCCACCTACATAAAGTTATTAACCCCTATCCCGCCGCTCCCTGGCCCCGCCGTAACTGTAATAAAATGATTAAACCCTAAACCCCTGGCCTCCCACATCACTCCCATTAACTAAACCTATTAACCCCAAAACCTTTAGAATTAAAATAAACTATATTAAATTAATAATTAACCTACCCTAACTATTATACTAAAATTACATTAAACTACCAATTAAATTAACTATATTTCATATTTAAAGACCTAACCCTACTCAAATTATTTAAATCTACAATTAAAAATTACTAAATTACAAACAAATAAATGTTAAGTTACAAAAAATAAAAAACACTATGTTACAAAAAATAAAGAACACTAAATTACAAAAAAAACACAGTATCAAAAATAAAAAAGAATTACACCTAATCTAATAGCCCTATCAAAATAACCCCCCCCCCAATAAAAAAACTAGCCTACAATAAACTACCAATGGCCCTTAAAAGGGCCTTTTGCGGGGCATTGCCACAGAGAAATCAGCTCTTTTACCTGAAAAAAAATACAAACACCCCCCAACAGTAAAACCCACCACCCACACAACCAACCCCCCAAATAAAAACCCTATCTAAAAAACCTAAGCTCCCCATTGCCCTGAAAAGGGCATTTGTATGGGCATTTCCCTTAAAAGGGTATTTAGCTCTTTTACTGCCCAAAGTCCCTACTCTAAAAATAAAACCCACCCAATAAACCCTTAAAAAAACATAACACTAACCCCAGATGATCCACTTACAGTTTTCGAAGACCGGACATCCATCCTCATCCAAGCAGCAAAAGTCCTCATCGAAGCCAGCAGAAGTCTTCATCCAAGCGGGCCGAAGTCCTCATTGAAGCCGGCAGAAGTCTTCATCAAGACGGCATCTTCTATCTTTATCCATCCGGCACGGAGCAGATCCATCTTCAAGACATCCGGCGCAGAGTATCCTCTTCTTCCGATGGTCAATGTAGAATGAAGTTTCCCTTTAAGGTACGTCATCCAAGATGGCGTCCCTTACATTCCGATTGGTTGATAAAATTCTATCAGCCAATATGAATTAAAGGGGAAAAAATCCTATTGGCTGTTGCAATCAGCCAATAGGATTGAGCTTTCATCCTATTGGCTGATCCAATCCCTTTTAAGGGCCATTGGTAGTTTATTGTAGGCTAGGGTTTTTTTTATTTGGGGGTACTTTTTTATTTTGATAGGGCTATTTGATTAGGTGTAATTCTTTTTTATTTTTGATACTGTGGGTTTTTTTTGTAACTTAGAGTTTTATATTTTTTGTAACTTATTGTTTTTTATTTTTTGTAACTTATCCTTTATTTGTTTGTAATTTAGTAATTTTTAATTGTAGATTTAAATAATTTGAGTAGGGTTAGATTTTTAAATATGTAATATAGTTAATTTAATTGGTAGTTTAATGTAATTTGATATAGTTAGGGTAGGTTAATTAATAGTTTAATATAGTTTATTTTAACTCTAAAGGTAAGTTTTTAATTTATTATAAGATAGGGATGAGGTTATTTTAATGTAAAGTTAGCGGGTTGTTAGGTTTAGGGGTTAATAGTTTAATTTAGTTTATGGCGATGTGGGAGGCTGGCGGTTTAGGGGTTAATAGGTTTAGTAAGTGCTAGTTATGTGGGAGGCCAGGGGTTAATAATTTTATTACAGTTGTGGCGGGGTCCGGGAGCGGCGGGATAGGGGTTAATACATTTATTTAGTGGCGGTGGGGTCCGGGAGTGGCGGGATAGGGGTTAATAGCTTTATTAATGTTGCAGCAGGGTCTGGGAACTGTGGGATAGAGGTTAAACATTTTAGTCTAGTGGCGGTGTTTAGTGACAGGGTATAAATAAAGTTGGTAAAAAGCCAAATAGCAGCGAGATTGATGACTGCTAGTTAACAACAGTCCGCTGCTCATCCCCCCGTTCTTGGTGCACGGCATTTTGCATGCTTTTTTTTATAAATATGGAGATCATATTAAGGTCCGCGGCCGAGATGTTAGGCGAGCGTATTGGTGCCGGCGAATGCAGCATAGTTGACGGCTTGATAAATAGGCCTCTTAATCTGAAGTCAAAATTCATTTACCGATTTTTTCTGAAACTCAAGTTTGAAACCTGTGTCACTTGATAACTCAGCAAATTCTTCTTGAACTTTTAATGGCAGATGACTGACATTGTTGATTTCCATTGAGCATGGTTTTTGAACCCAACTTTGTTTTTGTGAATCAAAATTTGAAGAGAAGTATTTCTGAAACTGTGTCTCCAGGCACTTCAGATGATCAATTATAACTCTTACAATGAAATCTTTGGGAAGGTTATTTTCAATTATAAAATCATCTGTAGCTGTAAACATTTCTAAAGATCAATTTTCCACCCTATTCTTCCATATGTTAACTTTTTTTGTAAAACTTTCAACTTTATCTTTTAACACAAATATGTTACAATTTTTTCCTTGAAGCGACATGTTTAAATCATTGAGTTTTTCGAAAATTTCCGACAAATAACACAGTTTTGAAAGCCATAAGTCATTATGAAAAAAATTAAGAAAATAGGATTTCTGATTAGTCAAAAATATAGCTTCATCTTTCAATTTCAATAATCTGTTTAAACTTCGCCCTCTTGAGAGCCACCTTACCTCTGCATGTAGTAATAAGCTTTTGTAATCGGAGTTCATGTCTTTGCAAAGGTTTGAAAACAAACGACTGTTAAGGGCATGGCTTTTAATGAATTTAATGATTTTGATAGTATCGTGAAGCACAACATCTAACTCTGGTGATATTTTTTTGGCTACGAGTGCCTCCCGATGGATCATGCAGTGAGTAAAAGTGAGATGTTCATTGCCACCATCTTTAACTTTTGCTAAATATCCAACATTTCTGCCCATCATTGCTCCAGCGCCGTCTGTACAGACTTCAACACAGTTTTTCCACTGTAACCCTTCTTTTCTGAAAAATTTATCTACTTTAAGATATATATCTTCCCCTTTTGTGTGCCCTTCAAAAGGGCGACAAAACAATAATTCCTCATGTATGCCTCCTTTATAAACATATCTTACATAAAGTAATAAATGTGCCATGTTAGAAATATCAGTTGTTTCATCTAACTGAATTGCAAACTCTGATCTGGGGCTTCACATAAGCTTCTGGCTCATATAAAATGGAAGTGGCAGGCACATGGATCTGATCTTAGGTCTCATTGAACTGGTGTAAAGGGGTTGCATCAGCCATACAACTTATATGAGACCTCACATAAGCTTCTAGCTGGTGTTATAAATGGGAGCACATATCCAATCTAGTCTCACATAGGCTTCTGGCTTTGATCAGATACATTGCCCCTGCAGCCCCATAATGCCATCCAGTCTGCGTGCGTCCAGGTAGGAGACACTGTGCTGAGCGCTCACACCCCAAGCTCTGCTCCAGCACCCTCCACTGTAATACTTTAACTTGAGTGCACACACCGCCCGCCGCAGCCCCTCCCCCCGCCGCCCTTGGTAATAATAATAAAATATATATTTTTTAAAGATGCCTTAAGGTTTGCACACCCCAAAGGCCGGCCCTGCTCACAGGGGATACGTAGGTAGAGCCCACGGTCGCTTCCAAAACTTTGCACGGTTACTCAGTATTAGCAGACACTACAGTATATTTTGTGGCAGCCGTTCTCCCATTGCTTTTCCCTCCTGATACTAAGAGGCAACTGCTCTGGACTGAGGCTTGGAATTGTGAGGACCGGAACCGACACCAACAACCCCCCTCCCTTTTCCCATGCACTTACCCGGTCGATGCAAGTCAGGAGCTCCGCTCTTCCCTCTGCTGCCTGCCTCTCCAAGCACCAAACGGAACTGCCGTGTCACCACACTCTCACAATACAGTGTATGGTACAGGCACGGGAAAAAGGAAACAACTTCCTCCCACGCAAACTGCTTTGCGCAACATTGAATAAAAAAATAAATAAACAAATACACAAAAAAAAATTAAAGTGCTCTCCACTGCTCCCGCGACCCTAACAGCTCCCGCGACCCCCACATTAGGGTTCTGCAAACCCATTTGGGGTCGCGACCCACAGTTTAAGAAGGGCTGGACTAGAGCATCAGGATTTAAACACCAAGCTTGCCTAATTTGCTTTATTCTTTTGGTATAATTTGTCGAAGAAGCAGCAATGCACTACTGGGAACTAGCTAAACACATCACGGGGCATATATGTGCAGCTACCAATAAGCAGTTCCTGAGTCTACCTAGGTATCCTTTTCAAAAAAGGATTACCAACAGAACAAAACAAATTAGATAGTAGAAGTGGAAGCTCTTTAATATCAACATGCTCTATCTAAATCACACACAAAAAAATGGGGTTTCATGTCATTTTAATTTGTGTAATACAAGTCACTGCAGACTTTTTGAGAAGTTAGAATGTTTAAATGCTGGTGCATGGTCGCTCATAGCATATGTGCGCTCCAAAAATTAACCAGAGGTCAGACTTCTGGTTAATTTTTAAATGTCCCCCAAATGCCCCAAAAATAAAATGTGAAGTCCCTTTTTTGAAAATAAAAAAAATGTAGCATGAGGTGTTAGAAAAAAAACGGCACTGAAAAGTGCCTTTACATTATGGTCTATGGGAACTGTATGTTCCCTGTAAATATATATGTATATGCTTATATACATATAGATTTATGTGTTAATATGTGTATATACACAATAACACATAAATATATATGTATAGATTCATACACATATATATTTAAATTTGCTGCCCATTGCTCATCGCTGCGCTAGTTCTCATGCCATGTCTAATAGCATTAAAATGAGGCTCCGATTGCTTTCGCATTGCAGGCCACTTCAAATACCAGTGCACAATTACATGCACTGGTATTATGAGTGGAGCAAAAATATATTGCATTTGCGAAAGCACAATTTTAAAGCTCCATTTGTAATCTGGCCCTAAGTGTTTAGACTGTAGGGTACTTTCATCTTGTATGTATATTGAGATAATTTAAAGGGACACTGTACCCAAAAATTTTCTTTCGTGATTCAGATTGAGCATGAAATTTTAAGTAACTTTCCAATTTACTCCTATTATCAAATTTTCTTCATTCTCTTGGTATCTTTATTTGAAATGCAAGAATGTAAGTTTAGATGTCGGCCCATTTTAGGTGAACAACCTGGGTTGTCCTTGCTGATTGGTGGATAAATTCATCCACCAATAAAAAGTGCTTTCCAGAGTACTGAAACCAAAAAAAAGCTTAGATGCCTTCTTTTTCAAATAATGATAGCAAGAGAACGAAGAAAAATTGATAATAGGAGTAAATTAGAAAGTTGCTTAATATTGCATGCTCTTTCTGAATTACAAAAGAAAAAATTGGGTTCAGTGTCCCTTTAATACAGATATTTCATAGTGTTTTTATTAAAAACATACAAGTTCTATATTAGAAACAATTATTGTGCAAATTTCGAATTACTTTTCAAGTTAATTGCTTCAATTTTACTGTAATGTAAGTAACAACAAATATTTCTTTACACTGTCCTAAACGATTAGGTGGCAGAATGTAGCTATTATTAAGTGAAGCAGAATTTAAAAAGCATTTTTTTTTGCCTGTAAAAATCATTTGAGAAGCTAAATGAAAATTTCTGGCCTAAAGATGCCTTAGGCAAAAAACAAGTGAAGTCTCCAGTGGGTTTGGTTTGTGCAAGAAAGAAAAAAAATTAAGCATGACTGCTTGTCATTTTTCAATTTGCTTGGACTAAATAATGATCTCAAGGGTAGTTTTAGAGAGGAGTGAAAAAGGAGCGCTACCAACGGGCTCTCTTTATTAGGCATGTATCCTTCCTGGTGTCAGCCTGGTGCTCAGGTGTATGAAGGAGCCATGGACCCTGGGCAACTTGGTGTGGCCTCAACACTGTCGTGGGCCATGTACCTCATGAGGAAAAATAGAGTTCACTCTGCCTTCCTTGGTAATGTTTTCTCTCAACTTATTTTTTCTCATTTATTTACTTGCATGAAATTTAGGAAATGTTTCTCTCAGATTTATGTTTTACCTTTGTAACGATATACTTGCATGAGATACGTTTTTGGGTATTTTTAATGGCACATATATTACGGCCCAGCTACCATCAGGTATTAACTTCTTATTACAAACTTGATAAATTTTATATTCAAAATTAAAATAATTTTTAGTTATGTTTCATTGTTTAATGTTAACTTTATATATATATATATATATATATATATATATATATATATATATATATATATATATTGTCAGGGTGTCAGGAAAAATAAATTGTATCCAATATAGTAAAGATCTGCACTCACTGGACCAGGTCTGAGGAAGGGGCATTGTTGTCTCTATTTTATTTCTATATATTGTACTTTAATGTTTTTCCTGTGGTTGGTTGTGTTAATTTTATATTTGTTATTGATTATTAATTTTTAAAAATATTCAACATTTATTTATTTTTAGAATTTTAAAAACCAATATATTTACTGATGATTTGAAAATGTAATTTATTTTATTTTAAAAATATATATTTTTGTTTTTGGTATAATACTTGAGATATGTATATATACTATATATATATATATATATATATATATATATATATATATATATATATATATATATAGAAAGATATATATATATATATATATATAAACAACCATACTAATGATAAGGATATTTAAGTGGTATATTTTGCTCACATTTAACGTTTATTTGTTGATGTATCTTTTATATCGTACTATAAAGAACATAACAGAACATAAAACTAAATTTTAACAAGCTTAATTACACTTGAATAAAAAAAGTCACAAAACACATCAAAAATACATTGAAAATTACAATTATACTCATAACACTATCTAATAAAAAATATTTTTTAAAAACTTGCATTAAAAATTATAAAGGCTCAAAGATATGAGTTCTCAGGTGTTAGAAAAAAACGACTGCAAAGGGCATTAACATAGAGATACATATAAATACATAACTAAAGATGAATATATATATATATATATATATATATATATATATGTATACAGTATATATGTACATATGTATTTATGTATTTTTATGTGTATATATGTAATTACAGACATATATCCACATATAAACACATAAATACATATGTAGATATATATATATATATATATATATATACATGCATTGGTGCCCTTTACAGTCAAGTAGATGAAAACATATAAAATCATATTTATGCAATATTCATATTTTAAAAAGTGTTTAACTATGTATTTACTGTAAATATTTCACATTTCAATGTTCTTCACATAGGGAATATGTTCTTAATATTTGTAAATAGAAATTCCTATATATATATATATATATATATATATATATATATATATATATATATATATATATATATGTGTGTGTGTGTTTGTGTGTATAGATAAATATTTTACCAAAACACTTCATACAAATAGAATGGTAAATTTAGATAGAACATATTCTTCTATGTGAAGAACAGTGAAATGTGAAATATTAATATTTTCATGTGGGCTAGCGCACTTGAGAAAAAGTGAACGGGTTTGTGCGCGAGAAGGGTGATCCATTATAGTCTACAGGGGAATACATTAACGTGATATTAAAAATTCTTCTTTTTGCGTATGTCAGGTTAGGATGCTAGTGAAAACGCGCAAAAAATAGCACGCCATTAGTAATCTAGACCATTGTTTATTAAAGAGATATAAAAGCTAGTACTATCAGTTATTTCTTAAAAATATATTTTGAAGAAAAAAAAGATTTAAAAAATATATATTAAAATCAAATGGAAATGTATTTTTGTATACAATTAATACCACAGTATACATGCTAACTGACTGATAGGAACAACTCCCAAAGCTATATTGATGGACAGGAACAGACCTCCACAATGAAGGTTTATTCAGTAAAATATTTCTTTTCTTTCTTTTTTTTTTTAAAAGGAATTTCATATTAAAATTATTTTGATAGCCCTTAAAGAGTTAAACATTGAGTTTACAAGGGGAAATATTTCTCTTTACAACCAACTTGCATATCCAAATTCAATACAAGTCAGTTATTAACAATTTATCAAAATAGGTATATCAATTTAGCTATCCATAAATAACTGACTTGCAAACAGATTTTAAGTCACAACTTGCTTTAATAAGGCTTACATATCTAAGTCAGTAGGTCGTTCAAATACATAGTGACATTTCTGACTTTAGCTTTAAAATAAAAAAAAATTAAAAAAATCTGCAGGCATAATTTATAACCAATTCCCCTTGTATCTGACACATTCATTTTAAGAATCATTGCTGTTTGCATTAAAATTAATAATTTGGCTACCAATAGAATTGGTTGTATATTAAACCTGGAGGCTTTTTATAACCAACTTTGAATAGTGTAATCTCAGCTCAAAGTCAGTCAAAAAGAAACAAAAAATAGATTAGCGTTTAAACAATTCTCTCAAGGTGTCATTAGACTTGGCTGTTTGGAAACTTAGCTAAAGATAGTTTCATTTTGAAAATAGTTAATTTTCAGAATTACTTGACCAAAATCAGAATTCAGCTGACTGTTTACAACTAAAAGTCAACTGGACAGTCAGTTTAACAGGATAGATGCCGAAGAAACCTAAAAAAAAAATTACTGAAAGTTAAGGCATTTATATCATTAATTGTTGTTTTTAACATTTGTTAGTTGTTTGATAGTCTATAGAATAACATAGGACTTATAGAAATGTTTGATTATTCATTGCATCTCTCATCTGTCGATGCCAGTTAACAAACCCCTGAAATTTTAGTGATGAACATACAATTTACAGAATGTTGATATGTTATATAAAGACATATAAATTAATGTGTAATTGTACCCAGTAACTTTTTAATGATATTCACATGTTTTCTTAAATAAAACATCTGAAAATGTAGTCTTTTTATGTATCTGTTTATTTATATATTCAGTCATATTCTATTTTCAAGTGGATTGCTATTATTGGTGTACAAAAAGTATTAAATGAAAAGTACATAAATATATTTAAGGATTAAGGGATGCAATACTCTAAATACAATAAAGAATAAGATTTTTATTTAAAGGGATAAGAAACCCTTCTTCCTTTCTGCCAAAGAGAAATACTTACTGATTTTTTAAACAAATTAACAAATATTTAAGAGTCCTACATTATAATATTGTACTCATAGGAAAATCTCATTAAATCAACACAAGGTTTGGAAACAACAGACAAACAATAACCCTGTGTATTATACAAAGAATCGTATTCAATTAAACCTAACAATATCATATATATATATATATATATATATATATTTCTATTTTTTATTTATTTGTGCTGCAGCAGCAGTTTTTAACATTTTTGCCATTTATTTAGCTTTGTGTTAGAGTGTTACTATTACTATTTTTCCCACCCTGTAAGTCACAATCTTCTCTGTCTTTGGTTTTTGTGCTCTAAAATGCAAATAATAATAGTACTTATTTATTTAGAACAACAAATATTACCTTTTTTATTACAGCACTGTACTATCTTATTGAGGGTACTATTTGTACAAAAGTATTAAAAACTATATAAAACTACCTTTAGGTTGCATGAATAAGCTGTATTATCACATACAAAGGATATTGTTGTTTAAACTTGGTTCCATCCCCTCTTCAAACTGTCCTATTTTACAGATGCAAATATTCCGAAATCCAAACCTTTCCTGGTTCCGAGTAGTTTGGATGCAGGGGTTTCAATCTGTAATTCAATAGTAGTTTGGATGCAGGGGTTTCTACCTGTAATTCAATAGCAGTTTGGATGCAGGGGTTTCTACCTGTAATTCAATAGCAGTTTGGATGCAGGGGTTTCTATTTGTAATTGAATAGCGGTTTGGATGCAGGGGTTTCTACCTGTAATTTAATAGCATTTTGGATGCAGGGGTTTCTACCTGTAATTCAATAGCAGTTTGGATGCAGGGTTTCTACCTGTAATTCAAAAGAAATTTGGATGCAGGGGTTTCTACCTGTCATTCAATAGCAGTTTGGATACAGTGGTTTTTACCTGTAATTCAATAGCAGTTTGGATGCAGGGGTTTCTACCTTTAATTCAATAGCAGTTTGGATGCAGGGGTTTCTACCTTTTATGTAATAGCAGTTTGGATGCAGGGGTTTCTACCTTTAATTCAATAGCAGTTTGGATGCAGGGGTTTCTACCTGTAATTTAATAGCATTTTGGATGCAGGGGTTTCTACCTGTAATTCAATAGCAGTTTGGATGCAGGGATTTCTACCTGTAATTCAATAGCAGTTTGGCTGCAGGGGTTTCTACGTTTAATTCAATAGCAGTTTGGATGCAGTGGTTTCTACCTGTAATTGAATAGCAGTTTGGATGCAGGGTTTTCTACCTGTTATTAAATAGCAGTTTGGATGCAGGGGTTTCTACCTGTAATTCAACAGCAGTTTGGATGCAGAGGTTTCTACCTGTATGTCAATAGCAGTTTGGATGCAGAGGTTTCTACCTGTAATTCAATAGCAGTTTGGATGCAGGGTTTTCTACCTGTAATTCAATAGCAGTTTGGATGCAGGGGTTTCTACCTGTAATTCAATAGCAGTTTGGATGCAGGATTTTCTACCTGTAATTCAATAGCAGTTTGGATGCAGGGGTTTCTACCTGTAACTCAATATCAGTTTGGATGCAGAGGTTTCTACCTGTAATTCAATAGCAGTTTGGATACAGGGGTTTCTACCTTTAATTCAATAGCAGTTTGGATGCAGTGGTTTCTACCTGTAATTCAATAGCAGTTTGGATGCAGGGGTTTCTACCTTTAATTCAATAGCAGTTTGGATGCAGGGGTTTCTACCTGTAATTCAATAGCGGTTTGGATGCAGGGGTTTCTACCTTTAATTCAATAGCAGTTTGGATGCAGGGGTTTCTACCTGTAATTGAATAGCAGTTTGGATGCAGGGTTTTCTACCTGTTATTAAATAGCAGTTTGGATGCAGGGGTTTCTACCTGTAATTCAACAGCAGTTTGGATGCAGAGGTTTCTACCTGTATGTCAATAGCAGTTTGGATGCAGAGGTTTCTACCTGTAATTCAATAGCAGTTTGGATGCAGGGTTTTCTACCTGTAATTCAATAGCAGTTTGGATGCAGGGGTTTCTACCTGTAATTCAATAGCAGTTTGGATGCAGGATTTTCTACCTGTAATTCAATAGCAGTTTGGATGCAGGGGTTTCTACCTGTAACTCAATATCAGTTTGGATGCAGAGGTTTCTACCTGTAATTCAATAGCAGTTTGGATACAGGGGTTTCTACCTTTAATTCAATAGCAGTTTGGATGCAGTGGTTTCTACCTGTAATTCAATAGCAGTTTGGATGCAGGGGTTTCTACCTTTAATTCAATAGCAGTTTGGATGCAGGGGTTTCTACCTGTAATTCAATAGCGGTTTGGATGCAGGGGTTTCTACCTTTAATTCAATAGCAGTTTGGATGCAGGGGTTTCTACCTGTAATTCAATAGCAGTTTGGATGCAGGGGTTTCTACCTGTAATTCAATAGCAGTTTGGATGCAAGGGTATCTACCTTTAATTCAAAAGCAGTTTGGATGCAGAGTTTTATACCTGTAATTCAATAGCAGTTTGGATGCAGGGGTTTCTACCTTTAATTCAATAGCAGTTTGGATGCAGGGGTTTCTACCTGTAATTCAATAGCAGTTTGGATGCAGGGTTTTCTACCTGTAATTCAATAGCAGTTTGGATGCAGGGGTTTCTACCTGTAATTCAATATCAGTTTGGATGCAGAGGTTTCTACCTGTAATTCAATAGCAGTTTGGGTGCAGGGTTTTCTACCTGTAATTCAATAGCAGTTTGGATGCAGGGGTTTCTACCTCCAATTCAATATCAGTTTGGATGCAGAGGTTTCTATTTGTAATTTAATAGCAGTTTGGATGCAGGGGTTTCTACTGTAATTTAATAGCATTTTGGATGCAGGGGTTTCTACCTGTAATTCAATAGCAGTTTGGATGCAGGGGTTTCTACCTGTAATTCAATATCATTTTGGATGCAGGGGTTTCTACCTGTAATTCAATATCAGTTTGGATGCAGAGGTTTCTACCTGTAATTCAATAGCAGTTTGGTTGCAGGGGTTTCTACCTGTAATTCAATAGCAGTTTGGATGCAGGGGTTTCTACCTGTAATTCAATATCAGTTTGGATGCAGGGGTTTCTACCTGTAATTCAATATCAGTTTGGATGCAGTGGTTTCTACCTGTAATTCAATAGCAGTTTGGTTGCAGGGGTTTCTACCTGTAATTCAATAGCAGTTTGGATGCAGGGGTTTCTACCTGTAATTCAATAGCAGTTTGGATGCAGGGGTTTCTACCTGTAATTCAATAGCAGTTTGGATGCAGGGGTTTCTACCTGTAATTCAATAGCAGTTTGGATGCAGGGGTTTCTTTCTACCTGTATTTCAATAGCAGTTTGGATGCAAGGGTTTCTACCTTTTATTCAAAAGCAGTTTGGATGCAGGGGTTTCTACCTTTAATTCAATAGCTTCAACACTTTAACACTAAAACTTCACTCATATTTTACATTTTTAAAGTTATAACAGTAACACTATAACAGAACAATTTTAGATATTTTCTTTCAATATTTACATACCTCCGGTTTGAGTGTTTTACAGCACCCTGTACCATTTCTGTACATTTCTAAATGTCTTTTAGTCTTCCAGCTAAAGGCTTCTATCAATCATGTTTCCTGCTTGTAAAAAAACATTGATAATTTAAAGAAGTGTTCTAATCCATCTGTTACGCAATTCATTAAAGCCGTTAGAGCCTTTTGTAGACATTGCTAAGCGGAGAAAGGCTGTATTAAATACGTTGAAACCCTAAGGCAGAAGTCCCTCAGGAGCACTCTCCTGTTTATGTGTGTGTGTTTGTGTTTGTGTGTGTGTGTGTATGTTTGTGTGCATATGTTTGTGTGTATATGTTTGAGTGTGCATATGTTTGTGTGTATATGTTTGAGTGTGTGTATGTTTGTGTGTGTATGTTTGAGTGTGTGTATGTTTGTGTGTGTGTATGTTTGTGTGTATGTTTGTGTGTATATGTTTGTGTGTGTGTATGTTTGTGTGTATATGCTTGTGTGTTTGTGTGTGTGTGTGTATGTTTGTGTGTGTATGTATGTTTGTGTGTGTGTATGTTTGTGTGTATGTTTGTGTGTGTGTGTGTATATGTGTATGTTTGTGTGTGTATGTTTGTGTGTATATGTTTGTGTGTGTGTATGTTTGTGTGTATATGTTTGTGTGTATATGTTTGTGTGTTTGTGTGTATATGTGTATATGTTTGTGTGTGTATGTTTGTGTGTATATGTTTGTGTGTGTGTATGTTTGTGTGTATATGTTTGTGCGTGTATGTTTGTGTGTATATGTTCGTGTGTGTATATGTTTGTGTGTATGTGTGTGTATGTGTGTATGAGAGTGTGTATGTTCATGTGTTTGTATGTGTTTGTGTATGAGAGTGTGTATGTGCATGTGTATATATGTTTGTGTGTGTATATGTTTGTGTGTATGTGTGCGTGTATTAGAATGTGTATGTATGTGTATATGTTTGTGTGTATATGTTTGTGTGTATATGTTTGTGTGTGTATATTTGTGTATGTGTGTGTGTGTGTGTGTGTGTGTGTAAGCGAGTGTGTATGTGTGTGTGTGTGTGTATGTGTGTGTGTATGTGTGTGTTTATGAGAGTGAATATGTGCATGTGTGCGTATATGTTTGTGTTTATGTGTGTGTATGAGAGTGTGTAACTTGTCTGCTTGCTCTGAGGCCGTGGACAGAAATCAATTGATTGACACCCCCTGCTAGCGGCTGATTGCCCGCAAATCTGCAGGGGGCCGCATTGCACCAGCAGTTCACAAGAACTGCTGGTGCAATGATATAATAAATGCCGACAGCGTATGCTAACGGCATTTATGGATGTGTGGCGAACATGATACTCTATATCGTATCATGTCCGCTTGCACATTAATAAATAGGCGCCATGGTCTTTAGGTAAAAGCCCCTATACGCTCTGAAAGGGAATCTAGATTAGTGTTATGTATTTATTTATTTATCTGTTAATACAAATAATGATCTGAAGTCTACAACCATTACTTGTTATCTTATAGAGTATTTGAAAACTCAGTATGGCAGGTTGACAAACTGTTTAAAGCAATTTAAACAATTCACCTGTCCAGTATCCTAATACATTAAACAATATGAAACTAATTCATGGAACTGGAGGATGGTGGAACTGTAAAACAAAAGTAAAATATGCTTTATTCAATTTAGATCACATTTAGATCGCTTATATTAATGCAAAAAAAAAAAAACTTAAATGAAAACACTGTTTTATCAATATTACTGCTTCATGTCTTTTAAAGAGACATTAGAGTATTTTTCTTTCTTTTTCAATTGATAAATAAACGTTCCCAGACAAAATCATAATGTTTTGTTTCTATGATTTTGGAGTGTTCCTGTTGACCTATAGAACGCCGGGGGTGTGGTTTTTTTATCATCCAATAGGCAAGCTTTCAAATTAACCAGTTGTGCCCAAACATTCACTTCCTGCTAAATTAAAAATCAGGACACACAGCCTTATCTTAACCAATATGCAACAACAAAAAAAGATTTTTGCATGTGCTCTCTTACCATATTATTATTTTGTCATTAAATATCTTTCTGTTGTATTTTTTATCTGTAAACAAATTAATTTAAAAATAGGTATGTCACATGCTTCATCACTGAAAATTACAGTAACATTTTACCATTGAATATAATTACATTCTAGCTTTCTGGGAGATACATAAACAGCGGAGTTTGCACTCAAATTTCCGACCATCAGTAAAACCACAATACCACCCCAAATCCTTATTAGTAGCTCTTGTGTCCTATTAGCAGTTATATGTAATATAGTAGCACTGAGAAAAGCTTTGAGTCTATCTTATTTAACTCTGTTTATAAATAGGGGCTGGAATACTGAAAATAATATGCGTTTTGCTTTTTAATGAACTCTTAGTCTTTGTATGTTTAGGTTTTAACATTACTTGTGTAATTAGAGCCATGTATGTTTTATGCAGCATAATCCATTGTATAAGTAAACACAAAACAGTAATGACTTAATATATGGCTACATATAAAAGTAAAATAATAGGATTGAAAGTAGTTCCTAATTTGGTTCATTTTTATAAGGCATGAGGATATAGAATTCTGTTTTCAGTTTGTCTGTAGCCCCTGAAGTAAAAATGTCTCCCCTCTCAATTCTGCATGAAATCCAGATGTGACGAAAAGCAGACAGATTACTTAACATGTGACAGATGGTAGGGGTCATTTCTTACAATGAAAAGAGGAAGCAATTTGAAGAACAATCATCACAAGTATGAAATGTAAGAACTGTTTCTCTGTATTATTATAATAATAATTATTATTATTATTATTGTCTTGTAACCATGTTATGATTTGGTTGTATAAGATGCAGATGGTCTGAGGTAGGAAATCTTAGAGGAAATATTTACTGATTATAGAAATTTTATTAAAAGTGTAGTTGACAAATGGCAGAAGTAAAAGGAAATACATTAAAGGGACGTTTGAATGGAAAGGTTTCAAGTATTGCTGCTCCTGAAAAAATACTGTTGATGAGCGAATTAGGCGTGGCAGTTTATACAAAATGGATATTTCTGTATTGTGTGCGATTGGCAAACTAAGAAACCTAGATATGTTATGCTAAAATAATCAAAAAGGGCTTTCAATAAGGAAAATCTTGCTGAGGTTTTTGGGGATTTTTTTTTGGGGGGGGAAATGTGAAAAATGCTGTGAAGTGATTTATGGCTTTTTTTTTTTAAAACTGATTTGCATGGGCAAATGCAGAAAACGTTCAAGGTGAGAGGAGAATAAAATGCCCTGAACAGAATACTATAAGAAGCAAAATGTGCAGCGAGAGAGTCGTTTCTTGTACAAATGTGCTGCACATCATATTTTATAATGGTGATACAGCATCAAAAGACGAACTGAAGTGGGTTTATACAAAGAGCAAAATTTCAGGGACAGGTATTTGCCCCCTCTTGCACCATCTCTGCATACCAATACCGACTAGGGCCTATGTTGAAATGACCTATATTTTGACCGTTTTTGACTGACTTTCATATACTCTATTCTGATTGGCTGTAAAGAACTTGCTCGGTTTCAAACAACTTACAATTGACTTTAAAATAATTAAAAGGGACAGGTGTGACTTCCGTTTGGGGTGCAGCAAGTAGCAGGTGCAGGGAGGATACTGCACGGATACCAGCGTTACCCTAACTGACTGCCTTGTGGCACAGGGAGACATCCGTGAGCTGGAGGCACGGAGCTAATGGTAGCTAACTGGAGGAAGTCGACTGTAGGCCTTTCCAGGTGTAGTGGTGCATGCCAGAGTGAAGAGGTAGGGGAGAGGGGTAAAGAAACCATTGTATACCTAGAGGGGCAGGGGATGGTAAGAGCTGGTTTGTCTGTGTATACTGGGAGTATAAGTCAAAGCTGATGATGGGCTCAGGGAACAAGAGTAGAAGACTGCTTTGAATGTGAGCCTTATGACTACAACTAAAGGGTGTCCCCTGATCGGCCATTTGTTTCTCTAAAGCTAAACCCAGGGCCCTTACAGAGGTAACACTCTGTCCCCCTGGTTGCAGGAATATGGTACCTAAGGCCTAGCCCCCCCCCCCCCCTTTCCCCTTGGTGAATTATAATTTTCTGTTTGGTTACAAGTTAACTAATATAATGGCTGAAATCTGTCCCACATAAATCAAGCTGAGAGCAATTCAGTACTGCCTAACCGTACCTGGAGTATTTTGCTTTCTGTATATATATACACATATTCTCTGCTGTAAATCTTGGTATTGGGTACATCTTGGTATATCTTGGATATTAGCCCCATAATAAAGCTGCGGTGAGTAGCTGGAGAAAAAATCAGATATCAGCTGATTTATTGATATGATATATATGTGGCTCCTGCTAAAAGAGTTACCTCCATTGTTAATTGTAAACAATTCATAATCTTCATGATATCTGCAGTATTTGTCTGCTATCTACATACTTAGCACTTGCTTGGAATCTCTGCTTTGGGTACATCTTGGTATATGCTGTGCAGTAACATCATAAGAGATTGGCTATGAGCTGACCTAAATAATTTGGAACAGAGCTGCTTTGGAGTATTAACTGAACTTTGTTTGATTGGCTATGATATATCTGGGTAAATCCGGCTAAAAGAGTCATCTCGTTGGATTTGATGTGGCCAATCTTATACCTGTATGGTAGATGGAATATTTGTCTGCTATATCTGCACATCGCTATAGTTGGAGATTTCTTTAATGGGTACATCTTGGCATATGTTGAGCAGTAATTTTATAAAGAAGTGGCAGTGAGCATATTTAAAAGCTTCAACTACAGGGCAAAAAGAGCTTTGGAATCCTGGCTAAGGGACTAGGACATATATACGGGGATTTCCCTTAAAGAGATATCCCCTACGGTCAGCTGGGAACAATTGATTACAGATCACTCCCACAGATTTGGAATCTCTATTTTTTATAAGCAAATACAGTGTCTATTAAGAAATCTCATGTATTGGGTACATCTTGGTATATGCTGAATAGTAATCCTACAAGGAAATAGTAGTGAGCAGACTTAAAAGTCTGAAATACAGCGTAAATAGAGTTTGGGAGTAAAAATTGTATCCTGGTTGTGTAACATATTTAGGCCTAGATTTGGAGTTCGGCGGTAAAAGGGCTGTTAACGCTCCGCGGGCTTTTTTCTGGCCGCACCATAAAATTAACTCTGGTATCGAGAGTTCAAACAAATGCTGCGTTAGGCTCCAAAAAAGGAGCGTAGAGCATTTTTACCGCAAAAGCAACTCTCGATACCAGAGTTGCTTACGGACGCGGCCGGCCTCAAAAACGTGCTCGTGCACGATTCCCCCATAGGAAACAATGGGGCTGTTTGAGCTGAAAAAAAACCTAACACCTGCAAAAAAGCAGCGTTCAGCTCCTAACGCAGCCCCATTGTTTGCTATGGGGAAACACTTCCTACGTCTGCACCTAACACTCTAACATGAACCCCAAGTCTAAACACCCCTAACCTTACACTTATTAACCCCTAATCTGCCGCCCCCGCTATCGCTGACCCCTGCATATTTTTTTAAACCCCTAATCTGCCGCTCCGTAAACCGCCGCCACCTACGTTATCCCTATGTACCCCTAATCTGCTACCCCTAACACCGCCGACCCCTATATTATATTTATTAACCCCTAACCTGCCCCCCACAACGTCGCCGACACCTGCCTACACTTATTAACCCCTAATCTGCCGAGCGGACCTGAGCGCTACTATAATAAAGTTATTAACCCCTAATCCGCCTCACTAACCCTATCATAAATAGTATTAACCCCTAATCTGCCCTCCCTAACATCGCCGACACCTAACTTCAATTATTAACCCCTAATCTTCCGATCGGAGCTCACCGCTATTCTAATAAATGGATTAACCCCTAAAGCTAAGTCTAACCCTAACACTAACACCCCCCTAAGTTAAATATAATTTTTATCTAACGAAATAAATTAACTCTTATTAAATAAATGATTCCTATTTAAAGCTAAATACTTACCTGTAAAATAAACCCTAATATAGCTACAATATAAATTATAATTATATTATAGCTATTTTAGGATTAATATTTATTTTACAGGCAACTTTGTAATTATTTTAACCAGGTACAATAGCTATTAAATAGTTAAGAACTATTTAATAGTTACCTAGTTAAAATAATAACAAATTTACCTGTAAAATAAATCCTAACCTAAGTTATAATTAAATCTAACACTACCCTATCAATAAAATAATTAAATAAACTACCTACAATTACCTACAATTAACCTAACACTACACTATCAATAAATTAATTAAACACAATTCCTACAAATAAATACAATTAAATAAACTAGCTAAAGTACAAAAAATAAAAAAGAACTAAGTTACAGAAAATAAAAAAATATTTACAAACATAAGAAAAATATTACAACAATTTTAAACTAATTACACCTACTCTAAGCCCCCTAATAAAATAACAAAGCCCCCCAAAATAAAAAATTCCCTACCCTATTCTAAATTAAAAAAGTTACAAGCTCTTTTACCTTACCGGCCCTGAACAGGGCCCTTTGCGGGGCATGCCCCAAGAATTTCAGCTCTTTTGCCTGTAAAAAAAAAAATACAATACCCCCCCCCAACATTACAACCCACCACCCACATACCCCTAATCTAACCCAAACCCCCCTTAAATAAACCTAACACTAATCCCCTGAAGATCTTCCTACCTTGTCTTCACCATCCAGGTATCACCGATCCGTCCTGGCTCCAAGATCTTCATCCAACCCAAGCGGGGGTTGGCGATCCATAATCCGGTCCAGAAGAGGCTCCAAAGTCTTCCTCCTATCCGGCAAGAAGAGGACATCCGGACCGGCAAACATCTTCTCCAAGCGGCATCTTCGATCTTCTTCCATCCGGAGCGAAGCGGCAGGATCCTGAAGACCTCCAGCGCGGAACATCCGGACCGACGACTGAACGACGAATGACTGTTCCTTTAAGGGACGTCATCCAAGATGGCGTCCCTCGAATTCCGATTGGCTGATAGGATTCTATCAGCCAATCGGAATTAAGGTAGGAATTTTCTGATTGGCTGATGGAATCAGCCAATCAGAATCAAGTTCAATCCGATTGGCTGATCCAATCAGCCAATCAGATTGAGCTCGCATTCTATTGGCTGTTCCGATCATCCAATAGAATGCGAGCTCAATCTGATTGGCTGATTGGATCGGCCAATCGGATTGAACTAGATTCTGATTGGCTGATTCCATCAGCCAATCAGAAAATTCCTACCTTAATTCCGATTGGCTGATAGAATCCTATCAGCCAATCGGAATTCGAGGGACGCCATCTTGGATGACGTCCCTTAAAGGAACAGTCATTCGTCGTTCAGTCGTCGGTCCGGATGGATGTTCCGCGCTGGAGGTCTTCAGGATCCTGCCGCTTCGCTCCGGATGGAAGAAGATCGAAGATGCCGCTTGGAGAAGATGTTTGCCGGTCCGGATGTCCTCTTCTTGCCGGATAGGAGGAAGACTTTGGAGCCTCTTCTGGACCGGATTATGGATCGCCAAACCCCGCTTGGGTTGGATGAAGATCTTGGAGCCAGGACGGATCGGTGATACCTGGATGGTGAAGACAAGGTAGGAAGATCTTCAGGGGATTAGTGTTAGGTTTATTTAAGGGGGGTTTGGGTTAGATTAGGGGTATGTGGGTGGTGGGTTGTAATGTTGGGGGGGGGTATTGTATTTTTTTTTTTACAGGCAAAAGAGCTGAAATTCTTGGGGCATGCCCCGCAAAGGGCCCTGTTCAGGGCTGGTAAGGTAAAAAAGCTTGTAACTTTTTTAATTTAGAATAGGGTAGGGAATTTTTTATTTTGGGGGGCTTTGTTATTTTATTAGGGGGCTTAGAGTAGGTGTAATTAGTTTAAAATTGTTGTAATATTTTTCTTATGTTTGTAAATATTTTTTTATTTTCTGTAACTTAGTTCTTTTTTATTTTTTGTACTTTAGCTAGTTTATTTAATTGTATTTATTTGTAGGAATTGTGTTTAATTAATTTATTGATAGTGTAGTGTTAGGTTAATTGTAGGTAATTGTAGGTAGTTTATTTAATTATTTTATTGATAGGGTAGTGTTAGGTTTAATTATAACTTAGGTTAGGATTTATTTTACAGGTAATTTTGTTATTATTTTAACTAGGTAACTATTAAATAGTTCTTAACTATTTAATAGCTATTTTACCTGGTTAAAATAATAACAAAGTTGCCTGTAAAATAAATATTAATCCTAAAATAGCTATAATATAATTATAATTTATATTGTAGCTATATTAGGATTTATTTTACAGGTAAGTATTTAGCTTTAAATAGGAATAATTTATTTAATAAGAGTTAATTTATTTCGTTAGATTAAAATTATATTTAACTTAGGGGGGTGTTAGTGTTAGGGTTAGACTTAGCTTTAGGGGTTAATACATTTATTAGAATAGCGGTGAGCTCCGGTCGGCAGATTAGGGGTTAATAATTGAAGTTAGGTGTCGGCGATGTTAGGGAGGGCAGATTAGGGGTTAATACTATTTATGATAGTGTTAGTGAGGCGGATTAGGGGTTAATACATTTATTATAGTAGCGCTCAGGTCCGCTCGGCAGATTAGGGGTTAATAAGTGTAGGCAGGTGTCGGCGACGTTGAGGGGGGCAGATTAGGGGTTAATAAATATAATATAGGGGTCGGCGATGTTAGGGCAGCAGATTAGGGGTACATAGGGATAACGTAGGTGGCGGCGATTTGCGGTCGGAAGATTAGGGGTTAATTATTTTAAGTAGCTGGCGGCGACGTTGTGGGGGGCAAGTTAGGGGTTAATAAATGTAATACAGGGGTCGGCGGGGTTAGGGGCAGCAGATTAGGGGTACATAAGTATAACGTAGGTGGCGGTCGGCAGATTAGGGGTTAAAAATTTTAATCGAGTGGCGGCGGTGTGGGGGGACCTCGGTTTAGGGGTACATAGGTAGTTTATGGGTGTTAGTGTACTTTAGGGTACAGTAGTTAAGAGCTTTATAAACCGGCGTTAGCCAGAAAGCTCTTAACTCCTGCTATTTTCAGGCGGCTGGAATCTTGTCGTTAGAGCTCTAACGCTCACTTCAGAAACGACTCTAAATACCAGCGTTAGAAAGATCCCATTGAAAATATAGGCTACGCAAATGGCGTAGGGGGATCTGCGGTATGGAAAAGTCGCGGCTGAAAAGTGAGCGTTAGACCCTTTAATCACTGACTCCAAATACCAGCGGGCGGCCAAAACCAGCGTTAGGAGCCTCTAACGCTGGTTTTCACGGCTACCGCCGAACTCCAAATCTAGGCCTCTGTGTCTGCAGAATTCTGTGTAAATCTTCGGTTAAACCCTGAATGGGGCATATTATGATGCAATCTGTGAAGAATTAAGTTGTGAGCAGAGTAAAAAATTACAAAAGTCATAATGGTTCCCTGTAAAATGTCATGTTGCATGTTAGTTTATCTCTCTAAATAGTTACTACTGTTAGTATAGAACTACAGATATGTCAACTGTGGGTTAAGGTAATTATATGACTATCTGCACATTTTCTTAAGAACCATGTAAATTGCATAGGGGTCTTGGGTCCCTCTATTGTAAAGGAATTCACCCTAAGATTTATTGAAATTATATATATAATTCTTATAACAGTCTGAAGGTAGTGGATCCCAGGGGATTATTCTGGTCTTTTTGATGATTTTTGCCCTTTAAAAGGCCAGTAACTAGTAGGAGAGGATGGTTATTAATTTATAAGGGTTAATTCCTAGGTTGTAAAATCCCACTTTATTTTATTTAGTGGATTTATCACTTATTAAACTTAAAAAATTTAACTGGTAGCTGATATTCAGAAGTTACCACACAAGTATAAGAGAATGTATTGAATCCTCCTCTGAAATTCAGCCTCAGATCACTGATTCATCCCACCTTATGTTTTAGCTCTCTGCTTTTTTCACTCCCCAATTGGATGCAATTAAGAAAGAGCTGGGTTCTATCACCTCTGAAGTATCCATACTATCCAACGAAATTAGGCAATTTGCGATAAGGGTGACAGAAGCAGAGAGCAGAATTTTGGAAATGGAGGATCAGGTTAGTACCCAGAATAATTTAATCCAGGAACAGGGAAGGTATATTCAGTTGATCAATACTAGACTCGAAGACCTTGAAGATAGGTCTCAACGTAATTGCGTACGTATTGTAGGCCTTCCAGAAAATATGAATTACTCAGACTTAACCAAATTTACCTCACTAATACTACCACAAGCTCTTGGTATACCTGAGGAAAATCTTCCGTTAAAAATAGAAACAGCTCCTAGGGTGGGTATTATTAGATCTAAACCGGAGGATACAGGGTTTAACAGAACACTCATATTTAGAGTCTTGAATTATCAATACAAGATAGAAATGTTTAAACTCTATAGGGAACTTGGCACATTAACTGTAAATAATCATAAAATACTGATGTTCCAAGACTTCTCTAACGAAACTCAAAAAAAGGAAAATATTTTTTCTCAATTCACCGAAAAAGGCTGTAAAGTTAGAATGTTATATCCAGCCAAACTATGGGTGGATGTTAAGGGAAAATTAACCTATTAAATAATGTACAAGAAGAGCAGGAATTGCTGGCCGCTATTTAAATCATTTTTTTTAAGGAACCAAGGTTCATCCTTATGGAAAATAGGGTTAATAAAAATTTGTACTTTTTTTTTACTTGAGTGACCAAAGGTCAGCCAACATAGGATATTCGCTCGGTAGGGGTATGTTAGGAGTTCTTGTTTTGTGTTATGTGTAGTAGGTTTTTTTGTTGTTGCTTTTTTTGCTCCATCTCTCTATGTGTCATTTAAGTATACAGAGTACCTTTAAATGGGTACACAGTTGAATATCCTGTCATGGAATGTCGAGGGAATTTCTTCCCTAATAAAACACAAGCAAATAATATCACAGTTGGGTAGACACGCCCCCGACATTGCCATGATTCAGGAAACGCATATTAAGGAGAGTGAACAAAGCAAGTTAAAGACTCAATGGGTTGGGGAAGTATTGGCCACATCTTCCACTAAAAGGAGCTGTGGTGTTGCAATTTAGAATATCAAGTATTAAAAGTGGAGCATGATCCGAATAGTAGGTAAATATTTGTTCACTTAACAATTGGTGGTACACCATATATGATAGGTAATATATATGGGCCAATTCTGTTTTCTCCACAGTTTTGGGACACAATTATAAGTAAGTTATACTCAATTGCTAGTGAAAAATTAATTCTTGCTGGCAAATTTCAACATGACACTATGTCCAAAGTTATACCGATCCTCAAATAAAGAGAAGGTTAAAAATGAAAAAAATCGCCCAGTATTTTAAAAAAATTTGTACGGCCTTAAAACGTAATGATATCTGGAGAATTAAAAACCCAGAAAGCTATGAATATTCATGTGTGTCCAAGACCCATCGTTCATTCTCCAGAATTGATTATATTCTTGTTTCAGAGCAGCTCATTTTATTGGATTCAGAACCCAAAATTCATGATATATTGGTCTCGGATCACGCAATAATTTCCATCAAATTTCAATTGATAAAAGCTGAAAAGCACGTAAATAATTTTTTCACATTTCCACGTTTATGTTAGAGAATACTAAATTTAATACTTGGTTGTCCGGTCAATGGAAAGATTTCCATCATAATAACAGAGGGTATTATGATAAAATTGAAGTATATTGGGAAACGGCAAAAGCAGTTTTGATGGGAAATATAAAAGCATATATGTGTAACTAGAAAAGAAAACAGCAAGCTAGAGAACTACAGCTATCTAATCAGCTCAGGAATGCATTTTTACGATATAGATCGGAGAACTCTAAGTTTAACTGGGATAAATACTGCCACACTAGAACCAAAAGGGAGTTATTTTTAAAGCAAAAGTGTTCAGAGCAAGATAAAAAAAATCAACAATCGATATAAGGGGGATATTGGTTGTTCAGCTAAATATTTAGCAAAAATAACTAAGAATAGGAAGAGTAAAAACTATATAGCAGCAATTAAGGAAGGGGTTTATAGATATACTGATATCAAAAATATCTGGTAGGCATTTTTTTAATTTTATCAAAATTTATATAAAAAAGTTGATGAAGATTTATCTAATAGAACAAACTTCTGGTCCAAAATATCACCTCCCAAGGTTTCAGAAAATGATCTTGAATTGATCAATAAACCATTCTCAGTAGATGAGATATATGAGGCTATCAGTGAATCCAAACTGAATAAGAAGGCGGGCCCAGATTGGCTTCCGGCAGAGTTTTATAAAAAATTTAGTAGAAGATATTAAGTATACACTTACTAAACTCTTTAATTCGTATTGTATTACTAATATGCCAATATCAAGCTACTTTTCCGCAGCTAATATTACTCTTATTCATAAAAAAGGCAAGGATGCCGAAGAGCCAGCTTCCTATAGGCTGAACTCTGTTTTAAACACCAATTATAAAATCCTCACAGATATCTTAGCGAACAGGTTAAACAAATTTTTGTATAAAATAATACAGGGAGTGCAGAATTATTAGGCAAATGAGTATTTTGACCACATAATCCTCTTTATGCATGTTGTCTTACTCCAAGCTGTATAGGCTCGAAAGCCTACTACCAATTAAGCATATTAGGTGATGTGCATCTCTGTAATGAGAAAGGGTGTGGTCTAATGACATCAACACTCTATATCAGGTGTACATAATTATTAGGCAACTTCCTTTCCTTTGGCAAAATGGGTCAAAAGAAGGACTTGACAGGCTCAGAAAAGTAAAAAATAGTGAGATATCTTGCAGAGGGATGCAGCACTCTTAAAATTGCAAAGCTTCTGAAGCGTGATCCTCGAACAATCAAGCGTTTCATTCAAAATAGTCAACAGGGTCGCAAGAAGCGTATGGAAAAACCAAGGCGCAAAATAACTGCCCATGAACTGAGAAAAGTCAAGCGTGCAGCTGCCAAGATGCCACTTGCCACCAGTTTGGCCATATTTCAGAGCTGCAACATCACTGGAGTGCCCAAAAGCACAAGGTGTGCAATACTCAGAGACATGGCCAAGATAAGGAAGGCTGAAAGACGACCACCACTGAACAAGACACACAAGCTGAAACGTCAAGACTGGGCCAAGAAATATCTCAAGACTGATTTTTCTAAGGTTTTATGGACTGATGAAATGAGAGTGAGTCTTGATGGGCCAGATGCATGGGCCCGTGGCTGGATTGGTAAAGGGCAGAGAGCTCCAGACCGACTCAGACGCCAGCAAGGTGGAGGTGGAGTACTGGTTTGGGCTGGTATCATCAAAGATGAGCTTGTGGGGCCTTTTCGGGTTGAGGATGGAGTCAAGCTCAACTCCCAGTCCTACTGCCAGTTTCTGGAAGACACCTTCTTCAAGCAGTGGTACAGGAAGAAGTCTGCATCCTTCAAGAAAAACATGATTTTCATGCAGGACAATGCTCCATCACACGCGTCCAAGTACTCCACAGCGTGGCTGGCAAGAAAGGGTATAAAAGAAGAAAATCTAATGACATGGCCTCCTTGTTCACCTGATCTGAACTCCATTGAGAACCTGTGGTCCATCATCAAATGTGAGATTTACAAGGAGGGAAAACAGTACACCTCTCTGAACAGTGTCTGGGAGGCTGTGGTTGCTGCTGTACGCAATGTTGATGGTGAACAGATCAAAACACTGACAGAATCCATGGATGGCAGGCTTTTGAGTGTCCTTGCAAAGAAAGGTGGCTATATTGGTCACTGATTTGTTTTTGTTTTGTTTTTGAATGTCAGAAATGTATATTTGTGAATGTTGAGATGTTATATTGGTTTCACTGGTAAAAATAAATAATTGAAATGGGTATATATTTGTTTTTTGTTAAGTTGCCTAATAATTATGCACAGTAATAGTCACCTGCACACACAGATACCCCCCTAAAATAGCTATAACTAAAAACAAACTAAAAACTACTTCCAAAACTATTCAGCTTTGATATTAATGAGTTTTTTGGGTTCATTGAGAACATGGTTGTTGTTCAATAATAAAATTAATCCTCAAAAATACAACTTGCCTAATAATTCTGCACTCCCTCTACATCCTGATCAAACAGGTTTCATACAGGGAAGGAATATGTCTTTAAACTTGAGTAAAGTGGAAGTCATTTTGGATTATTTTTGGAATACAATCCCTCAACAATTACCTAAAAAATCCAATAAAAATAAGATGTTTGACACAGATCTGGCTCTGCTGTCATTAGACGCAGAGAAAGCTTTTTGACTCCATTTCTTGGAATCACCTGCTAGATTATTTATCCAAGTTTGGATTCATTGGTAATTTTGTAGGTTTTATTCGGAAATTATATACAAATACCTATTACTATCTATTGATTAATGGTAACCCCTCAGCTAGAATTTTATTAGGTTGTGGGACTCGTCAAGGATGTCCCCTTTCCCCATTATTGTTCAATATATCTATAGAATCCCTCACTATATGGCTTCGGTCTGAATTGATAGGGCTGAAATTTGGTACTGAGAAGATTAAAATATTATTGTATGCTGACGATTTACTGGTTTTCTTGGAAAACTCAAAAAAATCTATACCTTTATTATTAGACATAATTGTGGCAAATTGTATAGGTCCAGTTAATTATCAATTTGCAACCATTACATTACATTTAAAAGTACATAGTATTCAATTAAAGGGACAGTCTAGGCCAAAATAAACTTTCATGATTCAGATAGAGCATGCCATTTTAAACAATTTTCCGATTTACTTTTATCACCAATTTTGCTTTGTTCTCTTGGTATTCTTAGATGAAAGCTTAACCTAGGAGGTTCATATGTTAATTTCTTAGACCTTGAAGCCCACCTCTTTCAGATTGCATTTTAACAGTTTTTCACCACTAGAGGGTGTTAGTTCACGTATTTCATATAGATAACACTGTGCTTGTGCACGAGAAGTTATCTGGGAGCAGGCACTGATTGGCTAGACTGCAAGGGCTCGATCCGATAAAAATCGTCACCCGCAAAAGCTGGCGACACCAATATTTGCGCTGGTTTGGTAAGTTACGCGGGTATATTTCTGCCGTCGCCCGTAGTTTTTTGGGCCATAGGCAGGTATACCAAACCAGCGCAGTTTGGTATCCAATATACAGCGTAAGGACTTACGTGGCGAAAATGGAGAAATCTTACTACATTTTCACCTCGCCACAAAAAGCAGCCGTAAGAAGCCTTACGCTGACTATTGGAGCCCCGTAACTCCCTAAACTAGCTGCTAAATAAACCTAACACCTAACGCATGCGCAAGGTCTATCTACCTGTCAACCGCGATCTGCTAAATAAAACCTAACACCTAACGCATGCGCAATGTCTATCTACCTGTCAACCGCGATCTGCTAAATAAAACCTAACACCTAACGCATGCGCAATGTCTATCTCCCTGTCAACCGTGATCCCCCGCCGCAATCCCTAATAAAGTATTTAACCCCTAAACCGCCGCCATCTACATAAACTAACCCCCTACTGTGAGCCCCTAAAACCGCCACCATCTAACTGATCTATCCCCTAATGTGAACCCCTTACACCGCCGCCATCTACCTTATCTATCCCCTAATCTGAGCCCCTATACCGCCGCCAGCTATATTAATATTATTAACCCCTAATCTAATCACCCTAAAATAATTATCTCTATTACCAGCCCTTAAAAGGGCCTTTTGCGGGGCTTTGCCCCAAAGTAAACAGCTCTTTTGCCCTATAACCTGCCCTCCCTACACCGCCGCCACCTATATTAATAGTATTAACCCCTAATGTAAGCCCCTTACACCGCCGCCATCTATATTAAAATGATTAACCCCTAATTTAATCTACCTACCCCGCCGCCAGCTATATTAACCCTAAGTATATTATAGTTAATTGACGGCTAGATTTGGAGTTTTGTCGGTAACGACCCGAAAAACTAACGCCGGCTTTTTTCTGGCCGCACCATAAAAATAACTCTGGTATTGAGAGTCCACATAAAGGCTGCGTTAGGCTCCAAAAAAGGAGCGTAGAGCATTTTTAACGCAGCTTTAACTCTCGATACCAGAGTTGCTTACGCAAGCGGCCAGCCTCAAAAACGTGCTCGTGCACGATTCCCCCATAGGAAACAATGGAGCTGTTTGAGCTGAAAAAAAACCTAACACCTGCAAAAAAGCCGCGTTCAGCTCCTAACGCAGCCCCACTTCCTACGTCTGCACCTAACACTCTAACATGTACCCCGAGTCTAAAGACCCCTAACCTTACACTTATTAACCCCTAATCTGCTGCCCCCGCTATCGCTGACCCCTGCATATTATTATTAACCCCTAATATGCCGCTCCGTAAACCGCCGCTACTTACATTATCCCTATGTACCCCTAATCTGCTGCCCCTAACACCGCCGACCCCTATATTATATTTATTAACCCCTAATCTGCCCCCCTCAACGTCGCCTCCACCTGCCTACACTTATTAACCCCTAATCTGCCGACCGGACCTGAGCGCTACTATAATAAAGTTATTAACCCCTAATCCGCCTCACTAACCCTATAATAAATAGTATTAACCCCTAATCTGCCCTCCCTAACATCGCCGACACCTAACTTCAAACATTAACCCCTAATCTGCCGACTGGAGCTCACCGCTATTCTAATAAATATATTAACCCCTAAAGCTAAGTCTAACCCTAACACTAACACCCCCCTAAATTAAATATAATTTTAATCTAACGAAATAAATTAACTCTTATTAAATAAATTATTCCTATTTAAAGCTAAATACTTACCTGTAAAATAAATCCTAATATAGCTACAATATAAATTATAATTATATTACAGCTATTTTAGGATTTATATTTATTTTACAGGTAACTTTGTATTTATTTTAACCAGGTACAATAGCTATTAAATAGTTAAGAACTATTTAATAGCTAAAATAGTTAAAATAATTACAAAATTACCTGTAAAATAAATCCTAACCTAAGTTACAATTAAACCTAACACTACACTATCAATAAATTAATTAAATAAACTACCTACAATTACCTACAATTAACCTAACACTACACTATCAATAAATTAATTAAATACAATTCCTACAAATAAATACAATTAAATAAACTAGCTAAAGTACAAAAAATAAAAAAGAACTAAGTTACAAAAAATAAAAAAATATTTACAAACATAAGAAAAATATTACAACAATTTTAAACTAATTACACCTACTCTAAGCCCCCTAATAAAATAACAAAGCCCCCCAAAATAAAAAAATGCCCTACCCTATTCTAAATTACTAAAGTTCAAAGCTCTTTTACCTTACCAGCCCTGAACAGGGCCCTTTGAGGGGCATGCCCCAAGAAGTTCAGCTCTTTTGCCTGTAAAAAAAAAAATACAATACCCAAGCCCCCCAACATTACAACCCACCACCCACATACCCCTAATCTAACCCAAACCCCCCTTAAATAAACCTAACACTAAGCCCCTGAAGATCTTCCTACCTTGTCTTCACCTCACCGGGTTCAACGATCTGTCCAGAAGAGCTCCTCCGATGTCCTGATCGAAGCCCAAGCTGAAGAGGTCCATGATCCGGCTGAAGCCTTCATCCAAGCGGGGCAGAAGAGGTCTTCATCCGATTGAATTCTTCATCCAAGTTGGTCATCCATCCGGAGCGGAGCGGCAGGATCCTGAAGACCTCCGACGCGGAACATCCATGCTGGCCGACGACTGAACGACGAATGACGGTTCCTTTAAATGACGTCATCCAAGATGGCGTCCCTCGAATTCCGATTGGCTGATAGGATTCTATCAGCCAATCGGAATTAAGGTAGGAATATTCTGATTGGCTGATGGAATCAGCCAATCAGAATCAAGTTCAATCCGATTGGCTGATCCAATCAGCCAATCAGATTGAGCTCACATTTTATTGGCTGATCGGAACAGCCAATAGAATGCGAGCTCAATCTTAACTATTTAATAGCTATTGTACCTGGTTAAAATAAATACAAAGTTACCTGTAAAATAAATATAAATCCTAAAATAGCTATAATATAATTATAATTTATATTGTAGCTATATTAGGATTTATTTTACAGGTAAGTATTTAGCTTTAAATAGGAATAATTTATTTAATAAGAGTTCATTTATTTTATTAGATTAAAATTATATTTAATTTAGGGGGGTGTTAGTGTTAGGGTTAGACTTAGCTTTAGGGGTTAATACATTTATTAGAATAGCGGTGAGCTCCAGTCGGCAGATTAGGGGTTAATGTTTGAAGTTAGGTGTCGGCGATGTTAGGGAGGGCAGATTAGGGGTTAATACTATTTATTATAGGGTTAGTGAGGCGGATTAGGGGTTAATAACTTTATAATAATAGCGGTGCGGTCCGCTCGGCAGATTAGGGGTTAATAAGTGTAGGCAGGTGAAGGCGACGTTGAGGGGGGCAGATTAGGGGTTAATAAATATAATATAGGGGTCGGCGGTGTTAGGGGCAGCAGATTAGGGGTACATAAGTATAACGTAGGTGGCGGCGCTTTGCGGTCGGCAGATTAGGGGTTAATTATTGTAGGTAGCTGGCTGCGACGTTGTGGGGGGCAGGTTAGGGGTTAATAAATATAATATAGGGGTCGGCTGTGTTAGGGGCAGCAGATTAGGGGTACATAAGTATAACGTAGGTGGCGGTCGGCAGATTAGGGGTTAAAAAAAATTAATCGAGTGTCGGCGATGTGGGGGGACCTCGGTTTAGGGGTACATAGGTAGTTTATGGGTGTTAGTGTACGACTCTAAATACCGGAGTTAGAAAAATCCCATTGAAAAGATAGGATACGCAATTTACGTAAGGGGATCTGCGTATGGAAAAGTTGCAGCTGAAAAGTGAGTGACTCCAAATACCGGAGGTAGCCTAAAACCAGCGTTAGGAGCCTCTAACGCTGGTTTTCACGGCTAACGCCAAACTCCAAATCTAGGCCATAGTTATTACATTATTTATATTAACTATATTAACTCTATCTAACCCTAACACCCCTAACTAAATTCTTATTAAATAAATCTAATTCATATAATTAACTAAATTATTCCTATTTAAATCTAAATACTTACCTATAAAATAAACCCTAAGATAGCTACAATATAATTAATAATTACATTGTAGCTATGTTAGGGTTTATATTTATTTTACAGGTAAATTGTTAATTATTTTAACTAGGTATAATAGCTATTAAATAGTTATTAACTATTTAATAGCTACCTAGTTAAAATAATTACCCAATTACCTGTAAAATAAATCCTAACTTAAGTTACAAATACACCTACACTATCAATAAATTAAATAAACTACAAATATCTATCTAAAAATACAATTAAATAAACTAAACTAAATTACAAAAAAAAAAAAACACTAAATTACAAAAAATAAAAAAAGATTACAAGATTTTTAAGCTAATTACACCTATTCTAAGCCCCCTAATAAAATAATAAAGCCCCCCAAAATAAAAAAATTTCCCTACCCTATTCTAAATTTTAAAAAGTTCAAAGCTCTTTTACCTTACCAGCCCTTAAAAGCGCTTTTTGCGGGGCATGCCCCAAAGAAAACTGCTCTTTTGCCTGAAACAAAACCACAATACTACCCCCCAACATTACAACCCACCACCCACATACCCCTAATCTAACCCAAACCCCCCTTAAATAAACCTAACACTACCCCCCTGAAGATCTCCCTACCTTATCTTCACCACGCTGGGCCGAACTCCTCATCCGATCCGGGTGATGTCTATCCAAGCGGCAAAGAAGAAGTCTTCATCCCGGCGTTGTTTTTATCCAAGCGGCAGCAAAGTCTTCTTCCATCCGGCAGCATCTTCCATCAAGCGGCATCTTCAATCTTCATTCTTCGCTCCACCGACGCGGAGCATCCATCCCGGCCGAGGACTGAACGACGAATGAGGTACCTTTAAATGACGTCATCCAAGATGGCGTCCGTCGAATTCCGATTGGCTGATAGGATTCTATCAGCCAATCGGAATTAAGGTAGAAAAATCTGATTGGCTGATTAAATCAGCCAATCAGATTCAAGTTCAATCCGATTGGCTCAACCAATCAGCCAATCAGATCGAGCTTGCATTCTATTGGCTGATCGGAACAGCCAATAGAATGCGAGCTCAATCTGATTGAAGATTCGGCCCGGCGTGGTGAAGATAAGGTAGGGAGATCTTCAGGGGGGTAGTGTTAGGTTTATTTAAGGGGGGTTTGGGTTAGATTAGGGGTATGTGGGTGGTGGGTTGTAATGTTGGGGGGTGGTATTGTGGGGGTTTTTTCAGGCAAAAGAGCAGTTTTCTTTGGGGCATGCCCCGCAAAAAGCCCTTTTAAGGGCTGGTAAGGTAAAAGAGCTTTGAACTTTTTTTAATTTAGAATAGGGTAGGGAATTTTTTTTATTTTGGGGGGCTTTATTATTTTATTAGGGGGCTTAGAATAGGTGTAATTAGCTTAAAAATCTTGTAATCTTTTTTTTATTTTTTGTAATTTAGTGTTTGTTTGTTTTTGTAATTTAGTTTAGTTTATTTAATTGTATTTTTAGATAGATATTTGTAGTTTATTTAATTTATCTATAGTGTATGTGTAATTGTAACTTAGGTTAGGATTTATTTTACAGGTAATTGGGTAATTATTTTAACTAGGTAGCTATTAAATAGTTAATAACTATTTAATAGCTATTATACCTAGTTAAAATAATTAACAATTTACCTGTAAAATAAATATAAACCCTAACATAGCTACAATGTAATTATTAATTATATTGTAGCTATCTTAGGGTTTATTTTATAGGTAAGTATTTAGATTTAAATAGGAATATTTTAATTAATAATATTAATATTAGATTTATTTTAATAAGAGTTTAGTTAGGATGTTAGAGTTAGATAGGGTTATTATACTTAATATATATATATAATATAATAATGATATTAACTATATTAACCCTAATATAATTAGGGTTAATATAGTTAATATAGCTGGCGGCGGTGTAGGGGGATTAGATTAGGGGTTAATACATTTATTATAGGTGGCCGCGGTGTAGGGGGATGTAGATTGTAGGCAAAAGAGCTGATTACTTTGTGACAAAGCCCCGCCAAAAGCCCTTTTAAGGGCTGGTAAAAGAGCTGAATTCTTTGGGGCATGCCCCGCAAAAAGCCCTTTTAAGGGCTGGCAAAAGAGCTGTTACTTTGGGGCAATGCCACGCAAAAAGCCCTTTTCAGGGCTATTTGTAGGGTTAGACTTAGGTTTAGTGGTAGGGATAGTTTAGTATTTTAGGGGTTAAATAATTTAATATAGATGGCGGCGGGGTAGGGGGATTAGATTAGGGGTTAATAATTTTAAAATAGATAGCGGCGGGGTAGGGTCTCACTTTAGGGGGTAGGTAAGGTAGATGGCGGCGGTGTTAGGGGCTCACTTTAGGGGGTTATAGATTTAATATAGCTGGCGGCGGTTTAGGGGTTAATAACTTTTATTAGGTTGCGGCGGGGTTTGGGAGCGGCGGTTTAGGGGTTAATACATATTTTATTGTTAGGATAGTGAGGGGGGATAGCGGATAGAGGGTTAGACGTGTCGGGCTATGTTTAGGAGGCGTGTTAGACAGTGCGGGTGATTTCATACTTTAGTCAGGTTTTGTAGGTGCCGGCAGTTTCTAACGTGGCGTAAGTCACTGGCGACGCCAGAAATTTGTACTTGCGCAGATTTCTGGACATCGCTGGTTTATCCGACTTACGGCACGTTAGCATCTGACGGCGCCGTATATTGGATAGCTCGAGATGCGAGCTGAAACTGCGGGCGACGCGGGTTCCCTCGCTTGCGCCGCAAACTACGCCGTATATCGGATCGCGCCCCAAGTCTGTCAAAAGAACTGAAAAAAGGGGCAGTTTGCAGAGGCTTAGATACAAGATAATCACAGAGGTTAAAAGTATATTATTATAACTGTGTTGGTTATGCAAAACTGGGAAATGGGTAATAAAGGGATTATCTTTCTTTTAAAACAATAAAAATTCTGGTGTAGACTGTCCCTTCAAAGATACAAAGCTAATATTAAAGTGAATGTCAATTTTGATGCTAAAGTGCCCGGTTTTTAAAAATTCGATTAAAAACAGGGGCACTTTAATTCATCAAAATTTACATTTCACTCCTGTTCTGAAAAAAAACTTACCTTTTAATCTTGACAGCAGCTCCAGCTTCCTCCGGTCGTCACAAGCCATTTCTGACGTCAGAAATGATGAATAGGTCATCCTCCAATCACGACTTCTCCCCGGGGGAATCAGTGTCTTATTCAACGCTGTTATTGGAGGAAGCCAGATTCCTCATTTTAGAACCAGGAAGAGGCTTTGCAACGGGTGGAGGAAGCTGGAGCGGCTGTGAAGATTAAAAGGTAAGTTCTTTTCTCAATAGGAGTGAAATGTAAATTTTGATGAATTAAAGTGCCCCTGTTTTTAATCGAATTTTTAAAAACCGGGCACTTTAGCATCAAAATTGACATTCATTTTAATATTATCTTTGTATCTTTAATTGAATACTATGTACTTTTAAATGTAATGTAATGGTTGCAAATTGATAATTAACTGGACCTATACAATTTGCCACAATTATGTATCTATTTTATAGCTTCACTTGAAATGGCCAATATTAGCCATAATAATGTCAGTTGAAGTCAGTTACAAATCAATGGAACTTGTAATGCGTATATTAACAAATTGGTTGATTTTCTAACAAAGCTTGCATCTTTACGATTGGTGTTGTGTTGATGCATACCTTTGTAGATAAATTCCAGTATATTTATTTGCAGATATCATGTTTTTTGTAAATTTAAATGTTTTCGTCATTTTAAAAATGTAATTAAATATATATGTTGATAAATGAAAATTTATATAAAATAAGCCACACATATTTATGTGTTTTTATTTCACTAATGTATAATATATTGTGAAGTTAAAATAAATCAGTATTGTTCATTTATTTTAAAAAAACAAAAACATAATTTGGTTTGTTTATATTGCTGTTTTTTGTTTAGTTTTTTTTTTTAACAATACATGATCTACAGGTGAAATTACATTTTATATCTATATAAATAGCTGCTGAAACACTGAAAAGAACCCCCATAACAACAATAAAGTTATGGGATTGTTTGGTAAGATTAGCTGCGACAGGGGTTCTGTAGAGAGCAGCTGTGTGTCTGACCAGTTCAGAACAGTTGCTTTTATTATGATTTTCTGCATATGTACACAGTCATTATTTTCCCTTTAAAAAAGGTCAAGTGGAATTAAAAATGGCAGAATTACAAACTGTTCAACTGAATCAAATAATCATATAGGGGCCTATCTATCAAGCTCCGAATGGAGCTTGATGCCCCGTGTTTCTGGCGAGCCTGCAGGCTCGCCAGAAACAGCAGTTATGAAGCAGCGATCACAAACACCGCTGCTCCATAACCTGTCCGCCTGCTCAGAGCAGGCGGACAAACATCTCCGGAAATCAAGTACGATCGGGTTGATTGACACCCCCCTGCTGGCGGCCCATTGGCCGCGAGTCTGCAGGGGGCGGTGTTGCACCAGCAGCTCTTGTGAGCTGCTGGTGCAATGCTGAATACGGCGAGCGTATTGCTCGCCGTATTCAGCAAGGTCTGTCGGACCTGATCCGCACTGTCGGATCAGGTCCGCCAGACTTTGATAAATTGGGGCCATTGCCTGGTCCAAAATAAGTTGTTTAATTATTTCTTAATTTAAAAACTATAGCAGCTTATTTAGCCACAAATGCTAAATGAAATGTGAACATAATAACAATATTTGATTATATAGGAAGCTTTGTATTTAGAATACAATACATCCTTGCCCCATGGGCTTACAGTCTAACTGGATTGATTAACTGCATCTATTCTGTGCTTTTTATCTGGACCCTACTTCCCAAATCACGTATTGTTTGTGTCTGAAATATGTGGATTGTTATTGACATTTTCCTGGGGGTAGTCAGCTTTTCTTCAAAAATATGCTAGATAACCAAGAAGTGATCTAGAAGGTGATACTCAATCTAACCATATAATCACATAGGACTACAAATCAGATACCATTGCCGCACTCACTGTCAGTTACATGCCCATATTAGAATAATGGACCCCAGATAAGGTGTATTGTACTGTATATATATATATACGCACAAGCACATATATATAATTAAAGAGCATATGAGAGCTCTTACACAATATTTCAGGTCTGTCTTATTCAGAACTCTTCTTGTGTGATCACGTCACAGACGAAGAAATCTGCAACAAATTTACATTTGTCATACTTAATGTGTGTGTGTATGCGTACGTACGTGTGCATGTTTGTGTATGTGTATGCGTACGTGTGCATCTTTGTTTGTGTTTGTGTATATGCGTATGTGTGCAGGTTTGTGTGTGTGTATGGGTACGTGTGCATGTTTGTCTGTGTGTGTGTATATGAGTATGTGTGCATGTGTGTGTATTAGTACGTGTGCATGTGTGTGCATGAGTGTGTGTATGTGTGTGTATGGGTATGTGTGCATGTTTGTGTGTGTGTGTATGATACGTGTGCATGTTTGTGTGTGTGTATGGGTACGTGTGCATGTTTGTGTGTGTATATGCGTACGTGTGCATGTTTGTGTGTGTGTGTATATGATACGTGTGCATGTCTGTGTGTGTGTATGGGTACGTGTGCATGTTTGTCTGTGTGTGTGTATATGCGTATGTGTGCATGTGTGTGTATTAGTACGTGTGCATGTGTGCGCATGAGTGTGTGTATGTGTGTGTATGGGTATGTGTGCATGGGTACGTGTGCATGTTTGTGTGTGTGTATGCGTACGTGTGCATGCTTGTGTGTGTGTATGGGTACGCATGTTTGTGTGTGTGTGTATGATACATGTGCATGTTTGTGTGTGTATGGGTACGTATGCATGTTTGTGTGTGTGTATGGGTACGTGTGCATGTTAGTGTGTGTGTATGGGTACATGTGCATGTTTGTGTGTGTGTGGGTATGTGTGCATGTGTGTGTGTATGCGTATGTGTGCATGTTTGTGTGTGTGTGTATGATACGTGTGCATGTTTGTGTGTCTATGGGTACGTATGCCTGTTTGTGTGTGTGTATGGGTACGTGTGCATGTTAGTGTGTGTGTATGGGTACGTGTGCATGTTTGTGTGTGTGTGGGTATGTGTGCATGTGTGTGTGTATGGGTACGTGTGCATGTTTGTGTGTGTGTGGGTATGTGTGCATGTGTGTGTGTATGGGTACGTGTGCATGTTTGTGTGTGTGTATGGGTACGCATGTTTGTGTGTGTGTGTGTATGATACGTGTGCATGTTTGTGGGTGTATGGGTACATATGCATGTTTGTGTGTGTGTATAGGTACGTATGCATGTTTGTGTGTGTGTATGGGTATGTGTGCATGTTAGTGTGTGTGTATGGGTACGTGTGCATGTTTGTGTGTGTGTGGGTGGGTACGTGTGCATGTGTGTGTGTATGCATATGTGTGCATGTTTGTGTGTGTGTGTGTGTGTGTATGATACGTGTGCATGTTTGTGGGTGTATGGGTACGTATGCATGTTTGTGTGTGTGTATGGGTACGTGTGCATGTTTGTGTGTGGGTACATGTGCATGTGTGTGTGTATGCATATGTGTGCATGTTTGTGTGTGTGTGTATGATACGTGTGCATGTTTGTGGGTGTATGGGTACGTATGCATGTTTGTGTGTGTGTATGGGTACGTGTGCATGTTTGTGTGTGGGTGTGTGGGTACGTGTGCATGTGTGTGTGTATGCATATGTGTGCATGTTTGTGTGTGTGTGTATGATACGTGTGCATGTTTGTGGGTGTATGGGTACGTATGCATGTTTGTGTGTGTGTATGGGTACGTGTGCATGTTTGTGTGTGTGTATGGGTACGTGTGCATGTTTGTGTGGGTGTGTGGGTACGTGTGCATGTGTGTGTGTATGCATATGTGTGCATGTTTGTGTGTGTGTATGTGTGAGCATGGGTTTGTATATGTGTGTGAGTGTATGCATGCGTGTGCATGTATGTGTGTGTATATGCGTATGTGTGCACATGCGCGTGTTTGTATGCATACGTGTGCATGCCGTATGTGCATGTAGGGCTGTGGAAAAATATTACTATGGTTTGCTAGTCAGAGGAAAAATTACTAGACAAAGAAGGTTACTAAGTCCATTTTAATGTTAAAATATTAAGAGAAAAACTAAATTCTAATTCATGGCAATTTGCAGTAGTCCATTAATCCCAGACTAGTAAGAAACTGCAGTGAACTAGTACAAAATTAGTGTTCGTCTATATTTAAAGGGATATGAAACCCCAAAATGTTCTTTTTGTGAGTCAGACAGAGCACATCATTTTATAAAAACGTTTCAAATTTACTTCTATTATCAAATTTGCTTCCCTCCTATGATATTCTTGTTTAATAAACACCTAGGTAGGCATCAGGAGCACTTCATGGCAGGAAATAGTACTCTTGCAAATAGATAACACTCTTGCAAAACTGCTGCCAAATAGTGCTCCAGAAATGTGCACACTCCTGAGCCTAAGTCCCTTCTTTTCAACAAAGCATGCCAAGAAAATAAAGAAAATATGATAAAAGAAGTAAATTAGAAAGTTGTTTTTAATTGGATGTTCTATCTGAGTCATGAAAAAAATGGGGGATTTGTTATCAATTTAATGTAGTTCTGTAACATTATTAAAAGTGCTAAAATCCTATTGAAATTAATGACCTTCAAAAAGCAGATTTAACTAACTACATCTAGCTTCCATCTAAAGAATTACTATATTTTCTAAACTAGATCATTCAAATTAAAAAATGTGTTATATGTATAAACAATACAATAAATCTCTAATATATTTGTAATCTAATTATCTCTTAAAAGGACATGCAATCCAAAATGTGTCCCTCATGATTCAGATAGAGCATACAATTTTAAACAACTTTCCAATTTACTTCTTTCATCTAATTTGCTTAGATCTTTTGGTATCCTTTGTTGAAAAGCATACCTACGTAGGCTTAGTAGGTGAGAGCTAGCTGCTGATTGGTGGCTGCACATATTTGCCTCTTGTCATTGGCTTACCAATGTGTTCAGCTAGCTCCCAGAAATGCTTTATCTGAATCATAAAATAAAAATTTAGGATTTTATGTCCCTTTAAAGTGAAAGTCAATCCTAGCGTTATACAAACGCTAGGATTGACTATTGAAACAAATAAAGGGGACTTTCATTCATGAAGTATAAGATACTTCATGTAGAAAGCTCCTTTATTTGATTCAATCGATCGCCGTTTTTAGATGCTACAGCAGCCCACGGCTAAAAAAAAAATT
Organism: Bombina bombina; assembly: GCF_027579735.1. Lineage (NCBI taxonomy): Eukaryota > Metazoa > Chordata > Amphibia > Anura > Bombinatoridae > Bombina > Bombina bombina. The sequence continues at coordinate 107,119,318 of NC_069501.1, forward strand.
TTGCTAAGAGGTGACGTTTTCACCTCTTATCCAATAGCCGTGCGTTAAATCTGGCTTAGCACCCATGGGAGCCGGATTTACCGCATGGCTATTGGCTAAGAAGTGAAAACGTCATTTTTTATTTGTTTCAATAGTCAATCCTAGCGTTTCTACAACGCTAGGACTGACTTTCACTTTAACACCTCACTTACAAAACAATGGTGCATTAAAAGAGTTGGTGTCGAAATGGATAGGGGCACAGATTTTATACTGGGGCCCAGGGAGGTCTAGTCATTTTAACCATGTTTGTTTATTTGTGAAAACTACTTTGCATAAAAAACAAGGTATAATTTGCATAAGCACCTCACAAAAAGCAATAAAAAATAAATTGTACATGCAATGAGTGCAAAGGACTAAATTAATTTCCGCAAAGACGTTTAGCAGTGAAGGGGTTAACCCACCTTTCCTTTTTTCTTTAAATGTGTTATTGAGCTCAGTAATATGATTTATTATTATTATGTATTTTCTCACATAACAAAAATCATAAGTTTTAGCCCGCTGAGCTTCAAAAATATTGGGTTTATTATTTGGAAAAAGTCATAGTCCCTTACAGGTATTTGCAGACCCTGTATAATGAGGATGGCATATAAACAAATTGTAAAATCTGCTGAATTACAGATCAGCAAAATCATCCTCCATCCTTACTTACATAAACTCACCATTCTGTATCCTTGCGCCTAACACACATTTTTTTTGTGCTAAGAAAGCAGAGATTTCATCTCCTTCCATGTTTCTCACTAATTAGATAAACATTAATGCGTCCTGGAGGCAGTTTGTCGCTAGTTTCAAACAGAACACTTTCAGCACTTATTAGAAACATGCTCCCCTGTTAAGACTACAAATATGTATTCCCAATTTGCCATCTGACGGAAGTGTTGTGTGTGTGGGGGTGGCGAAATGAATAGCAGGGGTTCATACTCATCTTGAAGGGAGGATAATAAAAATAATCTGGAGACTAATATTTTGGCTTGCAGAAGTTACTTTATGAAAACAATTAGTGCTCAAAGCCAGACCTACAGAGGAGCAGAAGGGGGACTTGGCTTGTGCCAGTAAATCGTGTGCGATATTGACTCTGCTGGTGTTTGTGCTGCAGGGTGAGATGAATTGTTCTTACACCTCAGGACTGAACAACAAAGCTGCCTTACAAAATGCAGGCCTTCTTTATTAAAGGGACAGTCTAGTGTAAAAATAATATGCACACAATCATTAAAACAGGTTCCCTGCATTCCAAAATGTTAAACTTTTATGATTAAAACAGAGCATGTAGTTTTTAGATACTTTCCAATTTACTTCCATAATCAAATTGTGCACAGTCATTTTCTGAGGCACCAGCTACTACTGAGCATGTGCAAGAGTTCACAGTGTATACATACAGTCTGTGATTGGCTAATGGCTTTCACAGGATACAGGGGGCTGGCAAATTGAAGTACATTTTTAAATCTGTCTGAAAAAAAGTATTGCTAATTTAAAATTCAGATTAAGGGGCCGATTTATGAAAGTGCAAACGGACATAATCCACTGTAGCTATCATGTCCACCGCACATCGATAAATGCCGACAGCATACGCTGTTTGCATTTTTCATTGCACAAGCATTTCACTAGAAATGCTTGTGCAATGCCACTCCCTGCACATTTGTGGCCAATTGGCCACTAGCAGCGGGTGTCAATCAACACGATGGTAGGCAATCGAGAGGATTACTGTCCACCGCCTCAGAGCAGGAGGACGAGTTAAAGAGCAGTGGTCTTAAGACCGCCGCTTCTAAACTCCTGTTTCTGGCGAGCCTAAAGGCTCGCGCGGAAACAGGTGTATACGGCCCCATTCGGGCCGTGATAAATCGGCCCCTAAGTGTTATTGCATTGCATTTCTATTAGGGTTGCACCGATACCATTTTTTTAAGACTGAGTACAAGTACCGATACTTTTTTTTAAATACTCACCGATACTTTTTTAAGTCATGTGACAGTGTCCCAAGCACAATACCGACTAATGAGTTAAGATAGCTTCTTTATAATTATGAAGAACTGTAACTCAAAAGACATTATGAAATAATAAAACAGTTTTATTTGCTTTGTTGTCACAAAGTTATAAAAACTCGAAGAAATTTCACAGAACACGTTTATAAATAAAAATATTACATTAAAATATATTCATAATAACAACAATAAATAACAAATGTAATATCACAACCAACCAAAAGTTCAATACAGTAAAAAAATATACCAGTGCACTGTTTAAACATGGGGAACACTATGGGCTAGCTTACATTTGACTGGTAAGCTTTACCAATGCTTTCATTGCATGTCCAACTCCATTTAAGTCTATTGAGTTGGAAATGTGAACAGAGCATTGGTAAATCTTATATATCAAATGTATTCTAAATCTAGTCCTATTATTGTAAGATATGTGTTCATAGGAATTAACTTAATTTTTCCTATGAACACTCTTCCTGCAATTATATAAGCTAAGGATGTTCCTCAGAGTACAGTATGTTTTGAGCATAGTTGTGCAAGATAAGAACTAGCAGTATAACAGGCAATCTAGCAATTATAATTTTTCAAAAGTTAGTGGCAAGTTCTTTTTAAGGAACAGAAGCATCTCAGTATGTTCAGCTATACGTCTGTTTCTGCTATCAGTAATGTCGTTTGATGCTAAGCTGAACAGTCGTTCACTTTCAGCACTACTGCATGGGGCAGAAAGATAATGTTGGGCCATTGTGGCCAGAGCCTCTGTTTATTAACTACCCAGTACTTCAAAGGTTTGTCTGAACGAGGTACAGTGATCTCTCTTACAATAATACAATACAATAGCAATTTGCATTGGCTGAACAGAAGTGAACCATTTTTAGTTGAGTCTCCACTACAGCTTAAAATTAAATGGGAACTTGCAGCTTGAAAAAGCTCCACAAGATAGGGTATGGCTAGGAAGTGGAGGTATCAGTTTAAGTATCGGTGCATTTGCATGAGTACAAGTACCCTAATTTCTATTATGCTTTTGTTCAGGGCAAACCTTAGCCTATTATGCACGTGATTTATTCTTGTCTATTTTTGTAGTGAATTACTTCTATTAGGATGATTTGATACAAAGGGTTAACAAGTATTGGCGTAGACACTATCGTCCTAGGATTATTATATATAAAATGAGGCTGTTTAGGTCAGTGCAGCACGGTCTATCAGGAAGGCGCAAGCTGAAACGCATAAGACCGGTGCTGCACTGGCCTCTTGATCCTATTCTGTGCAATACTTTTACCCCTGTTGCCCCGCTTTTGGATTTATATTATGTACGGCCCTAAGCAAGATACCTCAACCCAGCACCCTTTTTCCTCTCCCCCTGTATGCCCTGTCCCTGTATGGCTCACCCTGTCCCAAAATTCAGTGTTACCAATATAAAGAATAACAGTAAATATTACACCTCCTGATACCATAAACACTTCTTTATAAACTAAATACAGGTGGCCTTCGGTTTACAACGGTTCAATTTGCACCGTTTCAGAATAACATCCTTTTTTTCCAGTCATGTGACTGCTATTGAAAAGCATTGAGAAGCAGTGCATTGATTAAAATAGCCAGTAGGTGGAGCTGTCTGCTTGTGTTGCAGCAAAGCCAAGCAAGCTGAAATTAATCAGTTTAACCAGACCTGAGCTATCGAGCAGATTTCAAAGGAACAAGATCTTCCTGTCTATAATTCAATCCAGATTGGAATCCATAGAAAGAACTGTTTGCAGAAAAATGCAAGTGAAGTCTGTGGTGTGTGCTTATTTTATTAGGTTTATAATGCTGTTTAGCATTTAAAATCTTCATTTCAAAGCTTTAAAAATCATGTATTAGGTGTTACTTATGACAATTTTGAGAGGGGCCTGGAACCTAACTGCCTCTTTTCCCATTGACTTAAATTATAAACTGGGTTTCAATTTACAACGGTTTCGATTTACAACCATTCCTTCTGGAACCTAACCCCGGCGTAAAGTTATGCACACAGTAGAAACTGTAATAAAACTACACTGTAAAAAGGTGTTTATTCCACACAGGGATGGGGCAGGTGATGTAATGAGGAACATGCATATGTATGTATGCTCCAATCACTGGTCACCTGCTCATCTGGAGTGACAGAAGGATTCTACTGCATATCCCACCCCTTTACTGAGGTTTAACAAATAGTTAGAAAAAAAGAAAATTATACAATTATTTGGCTTATTCAAAGATGCTGACAAACTAACGTACTTGAATGGATATAATAAATGTCAGTAGTATTTTGTGAATATACCCAGCGCACTATTTTAAAACATTTTGTAATATAGAGTGTGATAAAGGGACAGTCTACACCAGAATTTTTATTGTTTTAAAAGATAGATAATCCCTTTATTACCCATTCCCCAGTTTTGCATAACCAACACAGTTATAATAATATACTTTTAAACTCTGTGATTATCTTGTATCTAAGCCTCTGCAAACTGCCCCTTTTTCAGTTCTTTTGACAGACTTGCAGTCTAGCCAATCAGTGCCTGCTCCCAGATAACTTCACATGCACGAGCACAGTGTTATCTATATGAAATATGTGAACTAACACCCTCTAGTGGTGAAAAACTGTTAAAATACAATCTGAAAGAGGTGGGCTTCAAGGTCTAAGAAATTTGCATATGAACCTCCTAGGTTAAGCTTTCAACTAAGAATAACAAGAGAACAAAGCAAAATTTGTGATAAAAGTAAATTGGAAAATTGTTTAAAATTACATGCTCTATCTGAATCATGAAAGTTTATTTTGGCCTAGACTGTCCCTTTAAAAAAGGGTCACAAGATAGATATCCTTTTTCAAATTAGAAGACATCCTCCTCCCTTAGGTACCAGGTGAGTTATAGATATCTTGTGGGGGTAACTCATGGTGAGTTATAGATATCTTGTGGGGGTACCTCATGGTGAGTTATATATATCTTGTGGGGGTACCTCATGGTGAGTTATAGATATCTTGTGGGGGTACCTCATGGTGAGTTATAGATATCTTGTGGGGTACCTCATGGTGAGTTATAGATATCTTGTGGGGGTACCTCATGGTGAGTTATAGATATCTTGTGGGGGTACCTCATGGTGAGCTATAGATATCTTGTGGGGGTACCTCATGGTGAGTTATAGATATCTTGTGGGGGTACCTCATGGTGAGTTATAGATATCTTGTTGGGGTACCTCATGGTGAGTTATAGATATCTTGTGGGGGTACCTCATGGTGAGTTATAGATATCTTGTGGGGTACCTCATGGTGAGTTATAGATATCTTGTGGGGGTACCTCATGGTGAGTTATAGATATCTTGTGGGGGTACCTCATGGTGAGTTATAGATATCTTGTGGGGGTACCTCATGGTGAGTTATAGATATCTTGTGGGGGTACCTCATGGTGAGTTATAGATATCTTGTGGGGGTACCTCATACAAAAGGCCCTGAAATGTATGTTTATTTTCAATGAGAGCAAAAAAATAGAAACTTTATTACAGTGGTGGGAAATTGCTAAGAATTGGTTATGTGTTCAAATATTATTATCTCCAGGAAACTGTTTACAATTTAAATATGATGTTTTGAATTTGTAGACAATTTTAACAAAAAAAAAAAATATTTACAAAAAATATACAGGGAGATGCAGTAAGATGTGCAAATCCATGCGATCCTGCTGAGCTTGCAAATCGCCAGTACTGTGAAATTCATCAAGGAAACAGACTGGCACTCAGTTCCTTAAACATTAGTGGGTTCTGTAACATTTTCTCCTATTAAGGGCCAGATTACAAGTGGAGTGTTATTTAACACTCCCGCTTGAGCGATAACTGCAATAAAAAAATGAGCTTTTTTGCCCACGATGTGTTCCACTCGTATTACAAGTAAACATTTATTGCTTGCGTGCTAACCTGACAAGTGTAAAAAGCCAAACTTACAATATTGCACATGAAAACCTATTCCCCTATAAACATCAATAGAGCAAAAAAACTGGGGAAATCCTAACACCCTACTAGCGCTCAAACACGATTGTATATTCTCAAGTGCGCTAACCCGACTTCCAATGTTCTTCACATGGAAAAATATGTTCTATTTATTCTTAATTACATATTAATATATATATATATATATATATATGTTTTTTTTGCACAACTATATATATATATATATATATATATGATTATATATAGGTATAGGACTATAAAGATATATGTAAGAATATCTATTTAGAAATCTATTTAGAAATACATAGAACATAAGACCCCAATGCACTTGTACATATGTATTTATGTGTTTATATGAGTATATAAGTCTGTAAATACATATATACATCATATAAATACTTTTTAATGATTTTTTGATGTGTTTTGTGACACTTTTTTGTTTCGTGAAACAGTTAACCAGAGCTCCGAGGACACGGCAATCATTGTAGTGTAAATCGCGATTGCTAACAAGCAATCGTATTTACTTTCAACTTGAAATACAAGCGGAAAACCCAACATCCGCAAACACCCACGATAAACTAATTTTTACTTGTGTGTAACTGCTAAAGCGCCACTGGTATTCTAGCTCTTAATGTGTTCCCAGTGATCTATTTTATCTGCTGGAGCATATTAAATTGTTCACAGCTAGTTCCTTCACCTCTATTTTGTCATTTGATATAGCTACTTTTGCCATTTGTATCTCCAACTATATTGAAAATGTCAATACTGCAGTAATGGCTATAGATAAGCTCTGTAAAGAAGATGCTACAGAAAAAATGTGACTCTCAGTGGGGGTGGGAGAGACAGACTCGAAAATATTAACTTTCAATTGCTCTCTCTAAGGAGACGATTCTAAAAATGTTGCCAGGATATGGTTTTCCACACTTTAATGTTACACCTAATACAAATCAAATTACGCTGTTTTCAGTGCACTATACCTGAGAATCACTATTATTTTTGTTTGCATAGGTTTTCCTTTCAGAGTAATTAGTGTTTTGAGTATTTTGATAAAAGCTCACCACCTTTTAATTTGTGAGAAAAAGCAGTGAGATCTGTAGGTCGAAAATGTTTCCAGAATTATGACGGGATTTAGGAGACAAATAGCTCGTTTCCATTGAGCTGTAAAAAATGGAGCCATAAGATACCAAAGTTGCTGACAGCTAAAAGTAGTTTACAACTCCATTTTAGTACCAAATTTCCACTAAAATATTTTGCACAGTGCGTGCAGCCGCTCTTTTCATGTAGATGTAAGTTAAAGTGTTAATGCTTCCATCCAACGTCGTATTTCTTGAAAACCCGACCTTACACTATAAAATTTACGTCTCCGCACTCTATACCTGTGATCACCTTTAAAGAGAAACAAAAACAAAGTTACACTTATTTATGTTACATATTTATATACAAATACTACTTTTTATTATAATTGCATTTTCTAGTTTATTCAAATATATCATATTTATTGCTGTCCTAGGCATAGGTCTAGTTTAAATTTTGTAGATATATGTGCTTACATACTGTATATTCTTATATGTAAATACATATAGATATTTCCATGAGAACGTAAGTGCAACATTTCCTATACATGGGACAACAATAAAAATTACATATTACATTTTTTTAAACATATGCAAGTTTTAAAATTTCAATGGGAACTAGGCCTCAAAAAGCTAATTTTTCCTCTTTTACACCTAGTTGAGCTGGGTTTAATTTTTCTTTTTCAATGTATCGACAGCCGCCAATAGTGTATTAACAGTTTCGCTTTCATTGGAAACCTGGTGTAAATTAATGCTTAACAGGCTTATAATCATTTTTGGCAGCCAGAACCCAGCTGCCGATATTGCGGTATAACGCACCATCGGAAGCAGTCGATACCCAAAATTGCTTCCGACAGGATCTTTTGGTGCTAGAAAATAAATCTCTTTCAGAAACCGTATCTTTAAAACAAGTGGTTGTACAGCCTTGTAAAACACAGATGGTACAAAGACGTTCCTGAAGGCATAATATTACATATAATCATGTACACATAAATACACACACACATATATGCATTATTATATAAATATGTATAAATACAAAGAACAAAAATAGATCAAGGGGTTAAATAAAGGATTAGAAAATAGAATGTTTCTTTATATTTAAATTAAAGGGACATTCTGGTCAAAAACAAAATGCTCATAGATGAATTTCATCTTTGAATAGAAACATATTTGCAATATACATGTATTGGCAAAAATGCTTCTAGTGAACGTTATCACTGTTTTAGTGTTAACATTCTTCTCTGCACGTGCATGTGAGGGATAGCTAGATATTCTCAGTGCACCAGTATTTTAAATAATGTGGCTTCTCAGAGTGCCAGTGGGGCTTGTTTCATGTCAGCAATTAACCTACTGAGTCATTACCAGATGGTACAAGCACCTTAGGCAAGTGCTGTGCTTAAAATGCTGGTGCACGGTGCATATTTCAATACACTTATTAAACAACATGTGTGCTAATAAATGTATATTACAAAAATGCTTCTATTCAAAACTAAAATGCATCCATGTAGATTCCAAGTTTGTCTGGAATGTCCCTTTAATAACAGTACATCTCCAGTGTGTCTTTTGTATCAATCACCACACTGCAGTCATTTAACCTGCACACAACTGACTAGTTTCAGGGCCTGCTCTGCTGATAGCTATAACTTGTGGCTGTGACACAGCAATAGGGGTTCTCATCAGTTTAGTTATGTGCCTAAGGTCATTGTGTTTCTATCCCCAACGGCCCATACAAAGAATTGTAATCAGTGACTAGTGTCTGCCACAGAAAAAATAGATTCATTCTTTGTTATATGCAATTTAATCAGGTTGGAATTTTACATCTATTTGTCTAATAAACCATGTTATGAACAATATGTTATGATGTAGTTACTGCCACAACAGTCAGAATACTGATGACTACTCCTGCAGTCTGCTATGCCAAATGTTACTGTCCTGAGCTTGTAAAACAGTAGCTGCAGGGAAATTGTGCAATAGGTTCCAGGACTAACTGATAGGATGGAAAGTTAAAAGGATATTAAACCCTGTTACTTCAGGTCTTTTATAAAACTCCATAGAGACAGTAGCACCTTGAGATTTAGTTATGAATAATGAAACAACTTTACCATATACTTTCATTATTTATTTTGCCCTTTCTCATGTAATTCTGAAGATTGTGGATTTTCACCTTCTCAACACTTGAAATGCCCCTGCTGACTTTTCAAGTCTATCCCTGCTACATATCTGTCCATAATTGTTTTTAAATGATAACAACTGCAAAATAATGTACTTTATACTAACATTATGACCATGAATAGCCTTGTTGTCTGCAGACTAAAACTCAGATTGGCTCTTCCAAATAAGGCAAAAGTTGTGTAGAGTTTGACTATTGAAAAACAATTGCAGTAAAAAGGATGCAAATTTGTTTTAAAAATGTTTAGACTTGACTGATAGGTTTTTCTATAGCAACTTGTAATTACAAGGGGTTTACTGTCCCTTTAACCTGCTTCAGCAGAGTAGATAAGGTAATATAACAGGTTTTAAATCTGGGAAAACCTAAATTAGATCATGTTGATGCACACTATTTTAAAGGGACAGTCTACTTTTTTAAGATAGATAATGCCTTTACTATCCATTCTACAGCTTTTCACAACCAACATTGTTATATTAATATACTTTATAACCTTTAAACATCTAAATGTCTGCCTGTTTCTAAGCCCCTGAAAGCTGCCTTTATCTTAGAGCATTTTTATGGCTTTTCACAGCCAGACACTACTAGTTCATGTGTGTCATATGGATAACATGGTGCTCACTCCAGTAGAGTTATTCATGAATCTGTAAATAGCACTGAGATAAGGGGAGCAGTCTGCAGAGGCTTAGATACAAGTTAATCCCAGAGGTAAAAAACATATTAATATAACCATGTTGTCTGTGCAAAACATGTGAATGGATAATAAAGGGATTATCTATATTTTAATACAATAAAAATGTTGGAGTAGACTGTCCCTTTAAAGAATCTAAAGCTTTGCAGAATATTTAAACGACTATTATAACTTATAAAATACATGTCCATGTTATTCTAAAGCTAATTTTTGTTTTGAATACATCATTATATCAAGGTTTTATTTAGCCTGAAATGTCCAGTGAAATATTAGTGATCTGAAGTGCATTTTCTCCTCTCTACCTGCACAAGGCTACCTTTATGCAGGAAATACTTACTATGTGTAGCACTAGTTAGCATAAGTTGTATTGTGGGTAATGGGGTCTTTGTGTAATAGTCCCTGAATACAAAGCTCACACACTTGTGGAAATATGTTTAGATGTTCTTACTGCTTTGTGGGCAGGGGGTAGGTGTCACAGGTAGATAGAGGGCAGGATTGTAAGTATGTTTGGCCAGTGGTGGGCGTGGTTAGGTGGTTCATGGGCGTGTCTTGTGGTATGTGGGTGGGATTAAGGGAAGTTCTGCAAAGAGGGAAAGTTGGGCGGTCAGTGAATATAAATGATGACACATTACATTACTCATTTTACTGTAATCTCAGTATTTATTATCTATGAGATCATCACTGTACTGCAGTTTGGGTGTATGAGAATTAAAAGATGTCTAAAAATAAAAAAAGCATTATATACATTCTGTGTATTTATCATTTTTAGGCAAAGTGTCATTTTGTTCAAATCTTCCCTGTATAAAGCACCATCAATACAAATTGCTATTTAAATATTGGCATCAAACAGTGCACATGTTGTGAGTTGTGTTACTGCTCCAATGCTGTGTATTTGTGAAATGTCGAATGCTCTTTGTAGCTCCATCACAAGGTCTATAGAACAAATATAATGCCTTTGAATGTGTGTTCTCATAGACACATTGAAATCTATGGAAATCACAAGACTTTAATAAATGAGCAATTCAGTGTTGCATTAAATTATAGTTAACATATGTTTGCCAAAATGAATATGAAATATTTGTCAAACATTCTACATATAGAACAATAAATGCAGCCAGCATTTTATGTGTGCTACTGCCAATACAGGGTTAAATCCCTGCTTTGCTTTTGTTTGTTTTTTTTGTGTTAGTGTTGCAGCCTATGTGTATTACTGGCAGTAAGTAGTTAAGAACTAAGTGTTTAGTTGTGGGGAATATAAATGAGTAAATATAATATAAAACTGGTGAGGGATAGGAATCAGGAGGGTGACAGACAGCCTGTGACAGCGCTAGGCATGAACACACCACTAGTTTAATGATTAGCAAACTACAGACCCATTGACAAAATCTATATTTTTTCTTTATCAATAAATGCAAAATATGTACCTCACTGAAGGTTAAATTGGCAGAGTCATTATTAACGTTATATGAACTCAACATAAGCAGTACATTATTCCTGTCATGTTCCTGTGGGATATTTTACATTCTCAGCTGACAAGTGCCTGAATATATAAAGGCTATTAGAATAAATCAGACATCATTCAGGTGACTGCAGATGGATGGGTCATAATCTGCTTTTAACCCTTTACCTGCCAAATAGTTTACAGACCATATGTTGGTGTCTTATATGATAACAGTTGGGCTAAAAAATAACATAAATTAGTGCATGATCGGTTCTGTAACAGTAATATTTATTTAACAAGAACAATCCTCAATTATCTCTAACAAGCCAGATTTTAAAGGGACATTTTTGTTACATACATGCATAGTATATCAGTAATCAGGAACTGCATTTATAAAAGGATCTGCGCACAAAATAAAGGTTTAAGATGCAAATTGTTATTTTGTGTGAATCCTATACAGTATGTTTATCTGCCCTTTTACTGGGACCAAGGATAAAAATAAAAGATCTCCTGGACCGAATAAGCAATTATTTATTATGAAATAGGGTCAGCGTTCTGTGTCTTGTAGGATGCCCCAAGCCTATACCTGGACAGTGGAAATCACATTATTTTCAGAGCTAAATAACAGGAAAACCAGGCAAAAATAAAATAATGAATTAATAAGATAAATGAATGAAAATGAATGATAATGAATGAAATAAGATAAAGCCCCTTTAACTATTTCACTGATTAATCTGAATGAATGTGATAAAATAAACTGTGCTCAGGCAGGGGATTTATATGATTATGTGTATCAAATATTACTCCAGGACCAGAAACAATAAAATAAAAGAAATTAATTTTACTCTTCTTGTTATTCAGTGAATAACCTGCAAATTTTGAGCAGAGATTAATCCCAATCAATAGCAGGGTGATGAGGCTGTCACACACTTCATTGCAAGATCACAAAATAATAACCAAGGGTAGAAATTTAAAAAATAAGATCATCATTTTTTTATATCTTTTATATTTTCTATATTTAAATTAATAAATAATTCTCTAATTATAATTGTTCCGTCAAAAATATGGTAATTTAAAACATTTTGTTTGTTAATTATCTTGCCCTGGATTTTTTTTTTCAACAATAGCCCGGGTATTTATCTGTCTTCTAATTGGTCCAGAAGGTAGATGTCCTGCTCTATAGTAGCTTCAATATCATTTTATTCAGCTTTGATAAAGTTCCTTAAACAGAAATATTTCACATACTTTAAGTGTGATATAAATGTCTTGTTAACAATATGTGTATTTCTGCAGAAAAAAACATTAATAGGTAATAGGTATATTGTCAAATAATAATAGGTAATAAAATAAACTAAGGGGACTGAAATAGTCAAGATTTAGTCCAACTTAATCTTATTGGACGATCTTTATTCTCAGTGTATTGTAAAATATCATCAATGCTATATATATATATATATATATATATATATATATATATATATATATATATATATATATATATATATATATATATATATATACACATATACATACAGTTTGCATCCACAAGGATAGAGCAAAAAATTATGAACATGGCTTTTGCAAAAACCAAAACGCTAAAATAAATTGGAAATTACGTTTTAAAAAATTAATTAAATAACGTGATCCTGTCACTTTAAATTAATTTGCCTCTCCTGCTATTTTAATCAGTTCTATTATTCAACTGTCGTTTCAATCTAAATTCTATTATAGACATCACAACATATTTTTATTCTACATGACATGGATAACCACAAACCCTGATTATGGAATAGGTTGTGCCAATATCATTTAATTATAATTGTTTACAAACATTGTAAGGTTTAAAAAAAAAAAATCCTCTAGAAACATTAAACAATCCATTTATTGCAGATTATCTGTAGAGGACCCATAGTTTTAGCCTTGGTATCAATTATGTTATCACCAGCTAAGGAATCCTGGTATTATAAGTGATGAAATGATTCCATTCTTCAGCTCATATAACCTAACTATACAGGGGGTTAAATGATCATGTTAGTCAATTAACACCTAAATGTAATTACAGAACATTAACAACTGGTACAAATTGAATGGCATATTTGACACCTGGTTTGAATCTACAACAGTTTTTTAAGGCAAATGTATCTTAGGTTGTGCAGTTGAAATATTTTTCTAATGTTAAAAATATTTTCATTCACCAGTTTTATTTTTCTCATGAATAAATATTAAAGGTGATATATTTTGTATAAATGTAGCTTAGTTTAGTACCTTGAAAAATACAATATTTTATCGATACATAATTGTTACTGTATTTTTACATTTTGGCAAATGAAAAGAACTCGGTTAAATTTAATCTCCACAGAGGTACGTGAGAAAGTGCATATTAATGTATTGCAGATGACACTGGCAGACAGTGGGTTAACACTGAATACTGAAAAATGTTCTCATTATTTGTGTAGAACTAACGAAAATTATCTTTATTTAGAAACTGTATAACCAACAACACAATCTAGTGTGAAATAAGTGGCAAAATATAAAAAAACAACTGTATATTAACCCTTTGGTAGTAAAGATAATGGGATAATCCCATTGTATGGGCATCAGGCGCTGGCAGAGAGGATACGCTTTATTGCTCGGGTTACAGGGCTCTGATAGAACCATCTCTTGTTATTAACTGTTTGCTGATAATTCAATAAAACATTCATTTTAGTTAAAAATGAGATCCTAACATAGTGAAGATGCATATATCTGTGTATGGGATTTATGTCTGCAGTATTTGTGTGTAGACGGTAGATAGATAGATAGATAGATAGATAGATAGATATAGATAGATAGATAGATAGATAGATAGATATAGATAGATAGATAGATAGATAGATAGATAGATAGATATAGATAGATAGATAGATAGATAGATAGATGATATAGATAGATAATAGATAGATGATAGATAGATAGATAGATAGATGATAGATAGATAGATAGATAGATAGATAGATAGATAGATAGATAGATAGATAGATAGATACAAATTTAAATGAAAACACTATATATACTTCGGTATTGATTGAATGACAACAAAACTTACACATTTTTAAAGATTTTTCAATTTAAAGGAAGAAAATAATTTAATTTTTTTTTAAAAAAGAGAAACAATGTATCTGGCTAATATATACACCTGGCGTATTATTGTTTCTTAATCTAAATTGTATACAATATTATTAATGTATTTTCATATAAATATTTATATTTTGATTGTTTACAATTTTAGATATAAATCAGTTGCTTAAATGTAGTTAATATTTGATTTTGATTTATAACTACATAATGATTAAGACGAGACTTTAAATTTATTAACAGTCTTACTAAAATGTATTAAGCACGTTTACACACAATTTAAATTGCAATATCGAAGAACAGAGGGATATTTAGACCTTTTATTTATTTATATATTTATTTATTTATCATCATAAAACTATATTTTTTAGACATTTTTTCTCATACTGTAATAATAATGCATCGTTTTTTTAATATAATTATGAGATTCTTTTGTAGGTCTGATTATTTGGGAAAAGGAATCAGTCACACCCTGTACAATGCAAGTCGTACTAAAATTAATGACTAAATAATTAATTATCTGACACTAATTATACAATTATTTTCAAATAATATAAGCCCTTAAGTAAAGGAAGAGTCTGAACTTCATTACCATGTAATTATATCTTTTTGATGTTAATCAGTAATAAATAAATCGATATAATTACCTCATTTTCAAGAAATAATAATAAATATACGTTTAAGATAGATGAATAGATAGATAGTAGATAGATAGATAGATAGATAGATAGATGATAGATAGATATCAATATTTAAGTGTTTAAAAATTCTAATATTAATTATAAACATTATACAAATATATTTTATTTTTAGATGAAAATATTAGTAACAGGCAAATAATAATAATGCAATTTACTAATTTGTCATTTCTATAGTTGTTGATCTTGTACTTATTACTGCAGATAATCATTAAGAAGATTGACAGAACTGCAGATCTCTTTAGCAGTATTAGAGTGTAAATGCGCCTGCGGGTACTTACTGCTGTCACTAAATAAAACGGACGTTATTACTAAGAATATACATTTTAAGCAAATAGGTCTGCTGGTTCCCTCTAGTGGCCATAACAAGCTCCTACAGGATGCTAAATCTATTTGGAACGTTCTTAGAACTGACATACGGTTTATACCGAAAATATAAAGCATCTGCTATAAGTGTAGAACAGTAAAAAATAAAGATCAGCTATTTGCTGACTATATATAGTTTGACATCAGCATGGCATCAATTCAGAATGCAGACACGCATCTAAACGTTTTCCCAATTTATGCAGCATTTTTTATTTTCATCAATGCAACTTAATTTCTATTATGGTAAAAGGCATGTGACATTTCTATAAAATACTGAATCTCCTCTCTTCTGTTCTCTCTCTCTCTCTCTCAGTATTATTATATAGTTAGGCTTGCTTATGTTTTTTCAAGAATGCTACATATTCCATCTCCTGGAATTGCAGATCAAATATCTGTATACCTACCCCATGGGAGCAGAGTAGAATAAAATCAGAATACAAATTGTCATTACCTCTTAAGTCTCTTCTCCAATCAAGTGTCTGTCAGAAGGATGAGGAGGAGCCCATAGTATGTAGGTCTGTGTGATTAGACAAATCAGTTCTTTCTCAGGCCAGTTCCCTCCCACGTGGCTGTGGCTGAATTCCAGTGGTAACATTTACTGGAAGTTTCACCACAGCATCTTGCATCTTGGAAGGCAAAACTCTGTCCTTATTCATATTATATACTGTTTTTTATGCAGTAAAGTCGAATTTGATTGCATGAAATTGGAAATTACATTTTATGATCAACTGAAATAATTTAGGTCTTTATAAAATTAAATCACTAGTTAGTGCCCTATATAATAGCAGACACAAACCAGTGACATATAAATGGCTGAATATGTAATAATAGAATTACATTTGAAAAAAAACATAATAAACTAAGGGTTTGTAATATTACCCTGGATAAGCTGCACTATGGTTAAGGGTACGATGATGCAGCAACAATGACGTTTGGCCAGCAATGTGATGTGGGTGTAAAATCCCACTAATAACTTGAATGCAAAAAAGGCCGCAATGTGTGGTGAAGCATGTTGTAGCCCTCTCTGCAATCCAGGGTTTAATTTTATCCATGACCTTAGCTCTAATTCCAGCCCCACCCTAATGCTAACCCTAACCATAGCACTAACCTTATATCTAGGCTGACCATATTGCCACTTTAAGAAGGGACATATATGAAAAATACATATGTTAGGGTTCTTATACAAAACATTTCTTTAAACAGTCCTGAAAACAGCCCTGACATATGTATTTTTCATGTGTCCCTTTTTAAAGCGGCAATATGGTCACCCTACTTATATCCAGCCCCAATCCTAACACTATTAAGCCTATTCCCAACCCTAAAACTAACCCTAGCCATAGCACTAACCTTATATCCAGCCCCAACCCTAACACCTTTAAGCCTATTCCCAACCCTAATACTAACCATAACCATAGCATTAACATTATATCCAGCCCCAAGCCTAACAATATTAAGCCTATACCCAACCCTAACCATAACACTAACCTTATATCCAGCCCCAAACCTAACAATATTAAGCCTATACCCCAACCTTAATACTAAACCTAACCATAACACTAACCTTAAATCCAGCCCCAACTCTAACACTATTAAACATATCCCCAACCCTAATATTAACCCTAAGAAAAGCACTAACCTTATATCCAGCTTCAAGGCTAACACTATTAAGCCTATTCCCAACCCTGATACTAACCCTAACCTTATCATTAACCTTATATCTAGCCTAAACCCTAACACTTTTAAGCCTATCCTCAACCCTAAAATGAACCCTAACCATAGCACTAACCTTATATCCAGCCCCAAACCTAACACTATTAAGCCTATCCCCAACCCTAAAACTAACCCTAACCATAGCACTAACCTTATATCCAGCTTCAATGCTAACACTATTAAGCCTATCCCCAACCCTAATACAAATCCCAACAATAGTACTAAACTTATCTCTAGATAACTTTAACCCTGTTCCCAACCCTAATACTAACCATAATGTAGTACTAAACTTAATTATGTCCCTAGCCCCAACTCTAACACTAACCTAAACACTATTGTCAACCCTTATACTGACCACAACATAGGACAGTCTACACCAGAATTGTTATTGTTTAAAAAGATATATAATCCCTTTATTACCCATTCCCTAGTTTTGCACAACCAACACAGTTTTATAAATACACTTTTTACCTCTGTGATTACCTTGTATCTAAGCCTCTGCAAACTGCCCCCTTTATTTTAGTTCTTTTGACAGACATCCATTTTAGCCAATCAGAGCTCGCTCACTTGAACCTAACATGCGTGAGCACAGTGTTATCTATATGAAACATATGAACTAACACCCTCTAGTGGTGAAAAACTGTCAAAATGCCCTGAGAGAAGAGGCGGCCTTCAAGGACTTAGAAATTAGCATATGAACCTCTTAGGTTTAGCTTTCAAGTAAGAATACCAAGAGAACAAAGCAAAATTGGTGATAAAAGTAAATTGGAAATTGTTTAAAATTACATGCCCTATTTTGGACTAGACTGTCCCTTTAACCTTATCTCTACCCCTAACCCTAAACATAATTATAGCCCTAACCTTATCTTCAACTCTGTCTCCAGCCCTAACTAAAGCCCTATCCTATTACTAACTGTAAGCGTAACACAAAACTCATAACTAGCCCTAACTATAGTAATATTTATATTCTTAACCTTATCTATAATGCTAGCCCTAATACTAACATTAAACTTAGCCATAACCTTATTTCTAGCCCTAACTCCACCACTAGCCAAAATGCTAAACCTCACATTAACTCTAACTCTAGCCCCAACTCAAATACTAACGCTAAACGTATTTCTAGCACTAACTATAATTCTAGCCCTGACCTTATCTTTAGCTTTAGCCCCAGCATTAACAGTAGTGTCCAAACGATATTTTGTAACCATAACTCTATTTCCTGACCCAAATACTAACCATAACCCCAACATTAACCATAATTCTAGCCCTAACTTAATCCCTAACTGTAGCCCCAACTCTTACTAACCTTATCACAAAGCTTTACCCTGTCCCCAACCCTAAAAATAATCCTAACCTTAGCAATAACCTTAAACCAAGCCCAGAGTCAACCAGGATTTCTTGGATGGCAAGGACTTGGTATAGTCCATTTCACCGCTCACAAAATTTTAGCTACGAGCTTGCTGCTAATGATCTAATGTCCACAAAAATGCTGTCAAATACATGAACCAGGTATATAGACAATATTATACAATCAGAGGCATAACTAGGAACCACAGGGCCCAGGTGCAAGAATCTAAGAAGGCCCCCCCCCCCCCCCCCAAAAAAAAGGTGAATTTGATACATATCTTTTTTAAAAAAAAAAAAACATTTAACACAGAAAAAAAAAAGAATCAGATTACGTCTGCAAAAGGAGGTTCCCTGTGCCCCCTATTACTGTATATAGTGACACTGTTTAACCCACCAGAACTGTATATAAGGAGTTAGTGATGCAATCTGTAATCTGCCGGTGAGATGGCTGGCCTGACCCTACCTGCCCTAGTACTTTATAAAGTGACCACAGTAGTCTGTGACATGGTCCAGCCCCCGTACTGTATATAGTGGCACTGTTAGCGCCCCCCCCCCCATATTGTAGTAACAAGGTCTGTAATTTGATGGTTCCACAAACATACACACATACATGCATAAATACACACACAGTCACATACATACATACACACACACACACATACATGCATAAATACACACACAGTCACACACACACATAAACTTCAATAGGTAAAACAGAAACACTAACCCCTGTAGTCAGAGACACTAGTGAAGCATCACATCACATTCACATGATATCAGTGCAGGCAGTGGCAGGTTAACGTTTTTTATTGAAACTTTTTTTTTTTTAAGCTGGGCCACCACCCTCAGGGGGCCCGGTTGCAGTTGCGACCCTCTGTACCCCCGGTAGTTCCGCCCCTGTATACAATATGCGTACAGCTGTTTTATCTGTATAGATCAAATACCTTTGTTTCCTTGTTGTGTATATATGCAACTCTGCAGAACTGGCTAAATAACTTCTTTTTTATGCTTGTTGATATAAATATATTTTTGCTTTAATTTATAGAATATTTAAAATATGTTCATTAACAATTTAAATAAAAAACTTCAGTGTGGCCCCTTAGTTAAAGAATGTAGAGCCTCTTTGTTAAAAAAAAAAAAACCTACAACATATTATGATTAATTTGTTACATTTTCTGCTTCTGCCTATAATTTGTTGAGGCCTGTGACACCTCATTGCATGCAGACAACCTGCACCGTAGCATAAATGTGCAGACATAGGTACTATTATTTTTAATCCCCTTATCATGTCAAATGATGTAGAAACCGGTTACTGACCTTTTTTTAAATGTGTTTTTTAGGTTTGCTGAGTAAATTTGGAACTCAATAACACACCTAACTCAACACAGGAAACAAGAGTAAATCCACTTAACAGACCTCCAAAATAAAAACTCTCTTAGGTATTATATTAAACATAACACATTTCTACAAAAATACAATAAATCCCAGATCCAAGCTGCATAAAAAAAAAACTAAAAAAAAAAAAAAAACTTTATTCAATCACTTAAAATATCCATTAAAACAGTAACATGAGATACAGATATTCAAGACTTAGTGCAGAACATCTTACACATTTCAGTTGAGTAACCCATAACCACAGACACATTTCTGTCATGCTTATGAAAGAGAACTACTTAAGAGTGTTTCAAAATATATTTACATGAAAAAACGTTAAGTTGAAGCTGGTTCTATTTATTTTGAAGTAAACAGGAAGTGCCGGTCTGTACACAACTGTCCTGTAGGACAGAAGCTCACTGGCTCTATTGGTAGACAGTGACAAACCCCATATTAAAAAATAAAATGACCTTAAAGGGACAGTATACTATAAAATGTTTTTCCCTTAATGTGTTTCCAATTACTTTTTTTTTACCAGCAGCAGAGTATAAAATGTATGAGATTTGCTTTTTTAAGACTTATTTGTGTATATGAATTAGCTGAATTAGCTGATTTTGTGTTTTGAAGCCACAACCTAATAAAATGGGTTGAGCTTGTAGGTATAATCAGATCTCATTACTTTATCACATAGTGTACATATACATGCTTCTTTATCTTATATCTGCCCATAAACCAATCACCAATACTTGGAGAGAACATTAACATTTTATTGCCTTATCTCTTCTATAACCCACTGGGAGTGTAATTTCTTCTACTGGCTGTGTTAATAAAGCTTGGCCTCGTGGCCAAAAACTTTCAGGATGGGTGGGGATACCACAGGCTAAATAAACTAATTCAAATGCCAATATAAGGTTAATGGAAATACTTGTAAACAATTTAATACACTCCACCAGGTAAAGTGGATCATTGGTAACAAATTAAAGGGGAGATATTTTTGGAGTAAACTGTCCCTTTAACGTCCCCTTTACCATCACATTTTGTCTTGAAGTAAAAAAAAGTCAGTAAATGTTTTTGTAGTTTAGAGACAAAGCTAAAAACTTGGGTACAAGTTCCTTTGTCATTGCTTTGTTATCTGCTCTTAGACAGCACTTCCCCTTTCTTGTGCGACATGTGGACATGCGGTTAAGCTCTTGATCTTATATCTAACAAAAGCTTGTGTTTCTCTCCCAGACAAGGGCTTTACTCAGCAAGTGTGACCTGTCAGTCTGAGGCATTTTACTTCCAAACAGTCACTAGAGCTGTATACAGACAGACAGACAGACAGGCAGACAGACAAATAGTATCAGAAAATGACCTGCAATTTCAACACGATTTATGTATATTTATAATAAAGTATTGACTTGTAGCTGTGAGATCTTCCAAACAGGACCCTTCCTTAGGAAGATTCTTTTGTCTGATCTAATAGAAATTAATAATAATAATTATTTAACACTTTGACAATATGTATGTAATCTCAGTGAGGATATCACTTCCCAACATAACATGATACACACAAGCTTTAGTGTTTGTTATTCTGTATTATTTATGTCTTCAGTTTTAACAAGTATTTGTAATAAACATATTGCATATGTTGTGATGATCAGTTTCTTGTGTACAAACAGTAATTGGTTAAATTTGTTCATACATTAGAAATGGTTATACTTGCAGTTTTATATGTAGAGCAGAGAGGGCCCTAAAGGACTACATGTGGCCCTCTGTACTAGTTTTGCGGCTCTGGGGGAAAAGCAGAACTAGTAATATGTGCAATAGTTTTTGTAGCCTTATGAATAAGCAGAACTAGAAATGTGTGCTCTCTAAAAAGAGAGGGGGGAACAGCAGATAAAGGGTTCCTTCTACCCTACAACATTACCTTAATCTGGATCTTTGCCACTAGACATTTTTTGGAAACATATTACTTGTTTGTGTAATAGCAATACATTTATACCCAGATCTTAAAGATTTTAGAAAATGTGGCCCCCATGTGTTAGGAAGTTGGCCCTCGCTGATTTAGAATATCATATGAGCACAGTATGTCACATTTTATTCCTATGGGTGAAATGGCATATTTAAAGGAGTTAAACTTTGTATAAAGAAGGTCTAAACACATCAGTAAGCTCATAGATCTCTATGAGGTTTCATACAATGCCTGATGGCTACAGGTAATATAATACTGTATCTGTTTAACACCTTGGCTCCCATAGAGAGCCAGTGCAAACTTGTACTAAATACAATAAATAGTACTGAATGGGTAGCAAAGGCAGGTTGACTGTAGATGTGTTTAGTTTGTGTGTGCCAGATTTAGGGCTAGGGTATATGTGACAGGTGGTTACCCTTGGTACTAAGTTAAAACAACTGAGTGGGAGAAATGTACAGCTAGGTGAAGCAGTAAAATAATGCATGTTGTAGGGATAATAAAATGGTGTTAATCCGTTCCTTGAGTTAAATAAATATAAATGCTTCCACCCCACTGGTACTGAATATGGTAAAGTAAACTATATAGGCATTTACAAGACTACAAACCTGGTAGCCTTGGTGTAATAACAGCATTACATAAGCTTGCCCACAAGTGTGGCATATATTAGACTACTTGTCCACCAGTGTGGCACACAGCTTGCCCACGGGTGTAGTACATATCAGACAGCTTGCCCCTAGTATGGTACATATCAGACAGCTTGCCCACCGGTGTAGTACATATCAGACAGCTTGCCCCTAGTGTAGTACATATCAGACAGCTTGCCCCCAGTGTAGTACATATCACACAGCTTGCCCCTAGTGTGGTACATATCAGACAGCTTGCCCACCGGTGTAGTACTTATCAGACAGCTTGCCCCCAGTGTGGTACATATCAGACAGCTTGCCCACCGGTGTAGTACATATCAGACAGCTTGTCCCCAGTGTGGTACATATAAGACGGCTTGCCCACCGGTATAGTACATATCAGACAGCTTGCCCACAGTGTGGTACATATCAGACAGCTTGCCCACCGGTGTAGTACATATCAGACAGCTTGTCTTCCAGTGTGGCACATATCTGACATATTTCCTAACAGTGTGGTACATATAAGACAGCTTGCCCCCAGTGTGGTACATATCAGACAGCTTGCCCACCAGTGTGGCACATAGACAGCTTGCCCACCAGTGTGGCACATATCAGATAGCTTGCCCAACAGTGTGGCACATATCAGAAAGCCTGCCTAACAGTGTGGCACATATCAGACAGCTTGCCCAACAGTATGGCATACATCAGACAGCTTGCCCACCAGTGTGGCACATAGACAGCTTGCCCAAGTGTGGTACATATCAGACAGCTTGCCCACCAGTGTGGCACATAGACAGCTTGCCCAAGTGTGGTACATATCAGACAGCTTGCCCAACAGTGTAGCACATATCAGACAGCTTGCCCAACAGCGTGGTACATATCAGAAAGCTTGCCCACCGGTGAAGCACATATCAGACAGCTTGCCCAACAGCGTGGTACATATCAGACAGCTTGCCCCCAGTGTGGTACATATCAGCTTGCCCAACAGTCTCTAGCACATAGACAGCTTGCCCAACAGTGTAGCACATATCAGACAGCTTGCCCCCAGTGTGGTACATATCAGCTTGCCCAACAGTGTAGCACATATCAGACAGCTTGCCCCTAGTGTAGTACATATCAGACAGCTTGCCCCCAGTGTAGTACATATCAGACAGTACATATCAGACAGCTTGCCCCTAGTGTGGTACATATCAGACAGCTTGCCCACCGGTGTAGTACTTATCAGACAGCTTGCCCCCAGTGTGGTACATATCAGACAGCTTGCCCACCGGTGTAGTACATATCAGACAGCTTGTCCCCAGTGTGGTACATATAAGACGGCTTGCCCACCGGTATAGTACATATCAGACAGCTTGCCCACAGTGTGGTACATATCAGACAGCTTGCCCACCGGTGTAGTACATATCAGACAGCTTGTCTTCCAGTGTGGCACATATCTGACATATTTCCTAACAGTGTGGTACATATAAGACAGCTTGCCCCCAGTGTGGTACATATCAGACAGCTTGCCCACCAGTGTGGCACATAGACAGCTTGCCCACCAGTGTGGCACATATCAGATAGCTTGCCCAACAGTGTGGCACATATCAGAAAGCCTGCCTAACAGTGTGGCACATATCAGACAGCTTGCCCAACAGTATGGCATACATCAGACAGCTTGCCCACCAGTGTGGCACATAGACAGCTTGCCCAAGTGTGGTACATATCAGACAGCTTGCCCACCAGTGTGCATAGACAGCTTGCCCAAGTGTGGTACATATCAGACAGCTTGCCCAACAGTGTAGCACATATCAGACAGCTTGCCCAACAGCGTGGTACATATCAGACAGCTTGCCCACCGGTGAAGCACATATCAGACAGCTTGCCCAACAGCGTGGTACATATCAGACAGCTTGCCCCCAGTGTGGTACATATCAGCTTGCCCAACAGTCTCTAGCACATAGACAGCTTGCCCAACAGTGTAGCACATATCAGACAGCTTGCCCCCAGTGTGGTACATATCAGCTTGCCCAACAGTGTAGCACATATCAGACAGCTTGCCCCCAGTGTGGTACATATCAGCTTGCCCAACAGTGTAGCACATATCAGACAGCTTCCCCAACAGTGCAGCACATATCAGACAGCTTGCCCACCAGTGTGGCACATAGACAGCTTGCCCACCAGTGTGGCACATATCAGATAGCTTGCCCAACAGTGTGGCACATATCAGAAAGCCTGCCTAACAGTGTGGCACATATCAGACAGCTTGCCCAACAGTATGGCATACATCAGACAGCTTGCCCACCAGTGTGGCACATAGACAGCTTGCCCAAGTGTGGTACATATTAGACAGCTTGCCCACCAGTATGGCACATAGACAGCTTGCCCAAGTGTGGTACATATCAGACAGCTTGCCCAACAGTGTAGCACATATCAGACAGCTTGCCCAACAGCGTGGTACATATCAGACAGCTTGCCCACCGGTGAAGCACATATCAGACAGCTTGCCCAACAGCGTGGTACATATCAGACAGCTTGCCCCCAGTGTGGTACATATCAGCTTGCCCAACAGTCTCTAGCACATAGACAGCTTGCCCAACAGTGTAGCACATATCAGACAGCTTGCCCCCAGTGTGGTACATATCAGCTTGCCCAACAGTGTCGCACATATCAGACAGCTTGCCCCCAGTGTGGTACATATCAGCTTGCCCAACAGTGTCGCACATATCAGACAGCTTGCCCAACAGTGCAGCACATATCAGACAGCTTGCCCAACAGTGCAGCACATATCAGACAGCTTCCCCAACAGTGCAGCACATATCAGACAGCTTCCCCAACAGTGCAGCACATATCAGACAGCTTGCCCAACAGTGCAGCACATATTAGACAGCTTGCCCAACAGCGTGGTACATATCAGACAGCTTGCCCAACAGCGTGGTACATATCAGACAGCCTGCCCAACAGTGTGGTACATATAAGACAGCTTGCCCACCGGTGAAGCACATATCAGACAGCTTGCCCAACAGTGCAGCACATATCAGACAGCTTGCCCAACAGTGCAGCACATATCAGACAGCTTCCCCAACAGCGTGGTACATATCAGACAGCTTGCCCAACAGCGTGGTACATATCAGACAGCTTGCCCAACAGCGTGGTACATATCAGACAGCCTGCCCAACAGCGTGGTACATATAAGACAGCTTGCCCACCGGTGAAGCTCATATCAGACAGCTTGCCCAACAGTGCAGCACATATCAGACAGCTTGCCCACCGGTGAAGCACACATCAGACAGCTTGCCCAACAGTGTGGTACATATCAGACAGCTTGCCCAACAGTGTGGTACATATCAGACAGCTTGCCCCCAGTGTGTTACATATCAGCTTGCCCAACAATGTAGCACATATCAGACAGCTTGCCCCAGTGTGGTACATACCAGACAGCTTGCCCCCAGTGTGGTACATATCAGACAGCTTGCCCCCAGTGTGGCACATATCAGACAGCTTGCCCCAGTGTGGTACATACCAGACAGCTTGCCCCCAGTGTGGTACATATCAGACAGCTTGCCCCCAGTGTGGTACATACCAGACAGCTTGCCCCCAGTGTGGTACATATCAGACAGCTTGCCCCCAGTGTGGTACATACCAGACAGCTTGCCCCCAGTGTGGTACATATCAGACAGCTTGCCCCCAGTGTGGTACATATCAGACAGCTTGCCCCCTGGTGAAGCACATATCAGACAGCTTGCCCAACAGTGTGGTACATATCAGACAGCTTGCCCCCAGTGTGTTACATATCAGCTTGCCCAACAATGTAGCACATATCAGACAGCTTGCCCCAGTGTGGTACATACCAGACAGCTTGCCCCCAGTGTGGTACATACCAGACAGCTTGCCCCCAGTGTGGTACATATCAGACAGCTTGCCCAACAGTGTGGTACATATCAGACAGCTTGCCCCCCGGTGAAGCACATATCAGACAGCTTGCCCAACAGTGTGGTACATATCAGACAGCTTGCCCCCCGGTGAAGCACATATCAGACAGCTTGCCCCCAGTGTGTTACATATCAGCTTGCCCAACAATGTAGAACATATCAGACAGCTTGCCCCAGTGTGGTACATACCAGACAGCTTGCCCCCAGTGTGGTACATATCAGACAGCTTGCCCCCAGTGTGGCACATATCAGACAGCTTGCCCCAGTGTGGTACATACCAGACAGCTTGCCCCCAGTGTGGTACATATCAGACAGCTTGCCCCCAGTGTGGTACATATCAGACAGCTTGCCCCCAGTGTGGTACATACCAGACAGCTTGCCCCCAGTGTGGTACATATCAGACAGCTTGCCCCAGTGTGGTACATATCAGACAGCTTGCCCCCAGTGTGGTACATATCAGACAGCTTGCCCCCAGTGTGGTACATACCAGACAGCTTGCCCCCAGTGTGTTACATATCAGCTTGCCCAACAATGTAGCACATATCAGACAGCTTGCCCCAGTGTGGTACATATCAGACAGCTTGCCCCAGTGTGGTACATACCAGACAGCTTGCCCCCAGTGTGGCACATATCAGACAGCTTGTCCCCAGTGTGGTACATATCAGACAGCTTGTCCCCAGTGTGGTACATATCAGACAGCTTGCCCCCAGTGTGGCACATATCAGACAGCTTGTCCACCAGTGTGGCACATTTCAGACAGCTTGCCCAACAGTGTGGCACATTTCAGACAGCTTGCCCAACAGTGTGGCACATTTCAGACACTGGCACATAGCTTGCCGACCAATGTGGCACATTTCAGAGTCAGACACTGGCACATAGCTTGCCCACCAACGTGGCACATATCAAACAGCTTAATGTCATAGTATAGCACAGTCAGCAGCCCTATTACAACAGTGCTGGATGCTAGCGCTACACGTGTGGGCAATGACTGTGTCCGATCGCAGCACAAGGTAGCCAGAGGTAGACACAGGAGTCCCCTGCCTGACCCGAGCCTGCAGCTATATTATAAACCCATCAGTGAGCACACGCGTGGGGTCATATCACCTAGAAGCACAGCGGTACATGAGGACACAGCCCCTGGTTTCCCCTAATGACAGCCCCAATATAAGCCCAGAGCATACATCCTGCCCCTGGGCAGCACGTGTAATGGCTGCTGGTCTTTTCTAGTAGCTGAGCGCAGCGCACGATAGCCAGGACCACTATAGAAAGCCGCGATGCACCAGCAGGCAGCCCGCCCGGTGCCACACTTCTCCTGCTTGCCCCGCAGCCCACTACTCCCATTGACTCCCGTACAGCCACACAGTAGCTGGGAACAGCCAAACCAATACCAGCCCCGGACTGCGCCCAGCCGCGCCCTCATTTACCCGAAAAGACCTCTGATTGGTCACCGCGCACCCCATATGCAAATGAGACGAGGGGGAATGACATTCCTTCGGACTCTTACTGTAAAAGCAAATTCATTTCCAGTTAATCTCATTCATAGAGCAGGGGAGGACACAGACTGCTGCTGGCTGCTCTGATCCAGCTCACCAATACTCAACAATAGTTTAGCCAATAAAATGACCCAAACAACCTAAATCTCATTAGCTATCAGGAAGCTGCAGCGACTTCAGGACTCATTTTTACTTTTTCTTCCACCAAACAAAGCTTATGATGATTCTCAACTCTCCCCACACTGATTTATAAAAGAGTCACCGTGCAGGGGGCAGCACTTACAGGTGGGGAATAGAAGGAAGAGTTAACTGTAGCTCCTGCCAGTGAGTCACCCAGTGCACACAATTTACTGATTGGTTTTTGTGCGGGTACTGATTTGCCACTGATCAAACCACAGCACAAGCCACAAACTTCAACCAGAAAACCCCAATGTAACCATCTTTGTTCATGAAAGCCACTAGCTGCTTGACTTGGAGATAAGGACTTGGCAAACCTATGAAGACTACTGATAGTGATTTAATAACAATAATAGCACCTGACAAGGACATTGATGGATTTGCCTTGTGCTAGAAGTTTCCCTATTGCTGTCTGATGATCCCCACTTCCGTAGTGGGCTTCACCTGGGGAGACCACCGGTAGCCTCCTGGGTGGATAAACCCTGATGTATTTTGTGTTTTATTGGGACTTCACCAAAATCGCCTGGGAAAATATTAATAGGATATTATAGCTACTGAGTGATTTAACTCTTTCAGGTGTCAGGGTATTTGTGTGACTGAGTTCTAGCACTGTTACTAAACGTATCTCAGTATTGTAGGACTGCGAATCCTATTAAGAAGTTATTAGTTTTTATTCTCAAGCCTTGTTGTGATGCGTATCCCCGTAGATACCAGCACCAGCCGCCGCTTCACGCCGCCCTCCACCACACTGAGCCCGGGGAAGATGAGCGAGCCTCTCCAGCTGAGTGTGCCGGACAGTAGCGCCGCCCTGGTGGGCAAGCTGAGGACTGCGGATCGTAATATGGTAGAGGTGCTGTCAGATCACCCCGGAGAGCTGGTCCGAACCGACAGCCCCAACTTCCTATGTTCGGTACTTCCAACCCACTGGCGGTGCAACAAGACCCTGCCCATCGCATTCAAGGTAAGCACTTTATTCTACAGTGTGTTTATTAATGGTGTTTATATGGGTGTGTGACATATTATAGGCACCTATAAGACTCATTCGATAGGGATAGATCGATAATAGATAGATAGATAATAGATAGATAGATAGATAGATAGATATATAGATATATAATTATATATATATATAGATAGAGAAAGATGATAGATAGATAGATAGATGATAGATAGACGATAGATAGATAGATAAATATGATAGATAGATGATAGATAGATAAATATGATAGATAGATGATAGATAGATAGATAAATATGATAGATAGATAGATAGATAGATAGATAGATAGATAGATAGATAGATAGATAAATATGATTGATAGATAGATGATGGATAGATAAATAGATAGATAGACGATAGATAGATAGATAGATAGATTATGGATAGATAGATAATAGATAGATAGATAAATATAATAGATAGATAGATAGATGATGGATAGATAGATAATAATGGATGATAGATAAATATAGAGAGAGACATAGATAAAATGTACTCTTTTTGTTCTCTACAAATGTATATATAGCTATGTTATTACTGTTATGGAATGTGTAAGGGTTGTCCCCAGTATCACCGCTCATTGGTCCCTATATAGATGCAGTGTCACCTGAGATTCCGGCATAAGTGGCCGTTTCTGCAGTGTTTGCTATAAAACCACACACATGGGCATGTGGTGTACCCTACATTTGCTTTGCACAATAACACAAATTATACAACACTTTACGGTTGGTGGGTCGTAGAGTTGTTAATTTTATAACAAAGTTAAATATGTCATTAGTTTGCTAACAACTTGCTATAGTGCTACAAGGGGCATTTCCATTGCTGATTTATTTTAGGTAATTATTTATTTAGGAAGGAATACGTCCACCATACTGTACACATTAACAAAGGATATTACACTTGAATCTTCTTGCCCTGCAGTGTTTATTAGTGCATGGTCAGAGACACATTGCAGAACTCTTTATAAATGAACAGAACATTATTTGTTTTTAATACAGAGTGCTGCACCCATTCTTCTGTCTGGTTCTTTTGATGCTTCCAGGAAGAAATATATTACAGTACAATAATTTACTCACATGATCTGACTCACTGTCCTAAAATGTGTCTGGCCAAATATTTCAACGAAACATCAGGGTATAAACCCCTCAGTCTGTTTCATAGCAAGGTAAAATGTACTTTCTTGCAAAAAAAAAAGTCAGTATAAAAACTATGCATGCAAACATTCTGCTTTTATAGAAATATTTCTGCTTCTTATTTTGCTTTCTTTTAATTAGATCCCCTTAAATTGAATTCATAACCAAGGAACAAAATAAAATTGCTTCAATTCTGTGCTATTTTTATTACAGCAAATCCAATAACTGGAAATATATACTCACTGTAAAGTAATTACACACAAATGAAAATATTAATGTCATTTTCTACACAATTCTTGCTATATTTTTACAATATAATTTGTACATTGTAATATTGAACTTTTTTTAGCATCTTATGTCTAATTTTGCACAATTTGACAAGTGCCTAGTAGTACCCTTACAAGTTTTCCAGAATTTATAACTAACATATTTCCTTGATTTTTTTTCACTTCTGAAATTTAAGGTGTTACACATTTAATTCATGATTATTTAAATAAATCAGTTTAAAATTCTGGTTTTAAACCCCAAATTATAAAATTGAAATTCGCTGAATAAAAAGAAACATTTACTAAAGGGGCTTTCATAATTAATACCATAATGTCAATGATTGACAGTTACAAATTTAAAACAGTAAAGGCATTGTGACAGTGACATATTCAATAACATCAAGAATGCATATGTATATATTTGTCACTGACTGTTCTAGAATGTTTGCCTTACATTTATAACAATGTTCACATTTGTTTTGTATATATTTGTTACTCAAATTAACACTCATAGAGTTACCATATATGGATTACTGCTTAAAAAAAAAAACATAAAAAAATGGTTAACAATATACCAAAAATGTAATCTGCATTTATTTTAGGTAATTTATATTTTTTTAAATTAATTTACCTGCATACATTTCTTTATCTACAAACTTAAGTCAGTCTTTCTTTATGTTATGTTCTCAGTACAGGTAAAAATTACCCCCTTTAGAAAGGATTTACCATTTTTTGGACAATACATATTTGCATTTGTGACTGTGACAATTCCAGAGGAAAGTTAAAGGTGTGACAAAGTGTTACAGCTGGTCACACAACAGTTAATTCTGCTGTTATTTCTAACAGTCACATAGATGTTAACCTGTGGTTATTTATGTTACCCAGACAGAATGTATGTTTGTTTTCAAACCTGTGTAGGAATGCACTTCAAATAATTACATATTTTTGCACTTGAAAATAGGGGAGAAAAAATAGCAAAAGTATATTAACACATTGTTTGCCTATGATGTTAACCCAAATCCAGAAATGTTGTATAAAATGGTTGATGGTTACAGTTATAATACGGTATACAATATACAGTTGTGTATATATACATACAGTATATATATATATATATATATATATATATATACACACGCGCACACACATTCCTTGTTCATCTGTTGCAGAAATGACACTCCATTCCAACCATTTGTGTGTGTGTGTGCATATGTATGTATATACTGTATATATTATATATATATATATAATAGTCCGAAACTTATGGTACTTTTTTAATTGATGTGACGTTTCAGTGTACAGTGTACCACTTCTTTAGACTTCTCAAATTTTGAAATAAACGTCAATTTTGAATTAATACAATCTGTAGTTTTTCCACACTAAAATATATCACCAACATTTAGCAAAATAACTTATTGTCAGAACTGAGCTGCCCGCACAAGGTAACTTTAAACATACAGCTATTGAAACATTTCCCAAATAATTAAGGGGAGATCACATACGTCCAATGTCAATGTGATTACTAAAATCTCCATTATTTTATACCACAACAATTAGGCGCATTGTGATGATTCTTTGGGGGGGGGGGTATTTTTTTAAATAAATCTACAGACAGCCGAATATTGTTCAGCAGCATTTCAACTAAAAAGATTCCACACAACTAAATATAACCTTTAAAAAATGATAATATGCAGAAATGAATTCTCACTTGTGACTACATCTGGATTTAAATCTGATCTTTTATGATTCATCATATAATATATAAAGGCCTGATACACAGTTTGCTTATCTCTTAATAAATTATATTTAAACTGATACAGTGCAAAATGGTACTCTTTATTAGAAACATGCGCTATTTTATTGATAAGATCAAATGCTTATGAATTAAATTAAATCAGAAGCAATTAAAATATTCTTGTTATCCATAGGGGTTAATTAGTCATTCTTTGCACGGATATTGAAGCATGCTATCTATACAATTAGTTTCTATTCATAATATTCTTTAGTGGAATTGCATGCGAGAAAAGGATATGGTGTTGAAAGTCTCAGAACAAATTAGCTGTAAAATTACAAACCTCAGTTCTGTGGCCAAAGAGTCACATGTAGAAAACACAGCCATTCATTTTATCACTGAATAACTACTGGAAATTAAACTTTACATAAAAGCACAATATCAGCACCGAAAAAATCTAGTCAAGTATTTAATATAGAATTATTTCTAAACTAAGTTTAACTCATTCTCTTCCACAGACGACTGCAGTGCATTACTGCCCAATTGATTTCAACCCTTTTTGGTAGCAAAGAGGTTCATTTTGTCTTTAAGTAACTTACTGTACAATATTCTTGCAGCACTATAAGAGATACTAACCAAAGATATATTCTTATCAATGTACTAAACAAATCTGTTTGATAAGTATGTTTAAAGTAGGACGAAGATCATCAAATAATATGGATCAGGAAGTTAAAAGACTGTGAACTTTAGTAGCAACTAAATAAAGAAAAGATTTCTCTACAAATATGTTTGTCAACCCAGATGGTATTCTACAACATATTCAGTCATTTTTAGCTTCAGATCAAACTATGTTATATAGAATATCAAACCTGAAACAGTTAATTGGAAATGAATAGAAACAGCTTTAGTCATAATCTATTATTACATAATAAATTATGCTAATTACCAAGCACAGTAATTTCACCAACATAGGTGGAAAGCCTAACGAATGTCAAATATTTTACCAGGTTTAAACATTTTTTTTAATGTCCCTTTAAGAACAACATACACTGTATAGCTGCAGATTTCGCTGTCTTGAGTCACCGTAAACAGCAATGTCTTTCTTCAGGAAACAAATACGCTAAAAACAAAGATATTGCATGTTTTCAGCTATTAATTTGACGACTTTGAGCATATGATGTTTGAAATAATTAAAAAGCAATCAGGTGTGTTTATAAATTTATCGCCTTATACTGTGTATCCCATTTAGTATTTGTGTGAGAGTAAAGTACAGAAATTCAATAATTATACCGCTTATAGTTAATCTTTTAAGGCTGAGTATTAAGTTAAATACTGTCAAGGTGCTGCATGTCTCTTCTTGTAAGTTTTGTCTGCTCTTAGCCTGTTTGTATATTCAGTTTATTTCAACCTTAACATAGAACATTTTCCAAAAGAATCAGGAGTCTTTTCCATCGCTTTTCATCTCTCGATTTCTTTTTTTATGTCTGTTTTCTAATAGAAAAGGTATTTAGTTCAGCCTTTGAGCCACTAAAGTGCAGACTTTCGTTTATTTAAGCCGTTTTTCTATCCTGATGCTTTTGTTAGAGCAGATTTTTCCATTAGGCCTTAAATCAAGACATCTTTTATTGCATGAGTACATTTATCTTAAAAAGTATGTCAATTTGTTCTAAAATAGCAGAAAATCCCAATGAATGTTATCCTGTTATGGCTACTACAATGAACTTTTGTATATTTTTAAATATTTACTAGCTATTGCTAATCAATGATAAAGACATAATAATATTTCCTATTTTTACATATTTTTATTAGTTACAAGTTACCAAATCAAAACCTTTCCTGAATTTTTATATTTTTTTTACAAACACTGAATATTATCTAATGCCTAAAATCTAAATAGAAAGGGATAATTCTGGAAACCATTTGAGTTATATCCTGGCATACTTTGAATTAGTAATAATAGTAATATATTTATTAGGTAAAATATTGCACGTTTGAAATAGTAGATGCATTTTAGTATTTTGCTAAAATTTAAGGTGTTATATGTACTGTACCACAATAAAATATACACTTAATATACATTATTGTGGCTTATATAAATATACACTTAATATACATTATTGTGGCTTATATAAATATACACTTAATATACATTATTGTGGCTTATATAAATATACACTTAATATACATTATTGTGGCTTATATAAATATTCACTTAATATACATTATTGTGGCTTATATAAATATACACTTAATATACATTATTGTGGCTTATATAAATATACACTTAATATACATTATTGTGGCTTATATAAATATACACTTAATATACATTATTGTGGCTTATATAAATATTCACTTAATATACATTATTGTGGCTTATATAAATATACACTTAATATACATTATTGTGGGTTATATAAATATACACTTAATATACATTATTGTGGCTTATATAAATATACACTTAATATACATTATTGTGGCTTATATAAATATACACTTAATATACATTATTGTGGCTTATATAAATATACACTTAATATACATTATTGTGGCTTATATAAAATTGGTGTACATTTTCCAGCTGGTAGTGAAGTAGTTAACATAGAGCTAATTTTTTGGGGGCTTCTCATATATTCCAATGATAAATTGTCTTGTGTTTTTATACTCCAGCATCCTCTCTTACTATCACCCTCTGGTGTCTTTAGGTAGTTGCTTTGGGTGACGTTCCAGATGGCACACTGGTCACTGTGATGGCCGGCAACGATGAAAACTATTCCGCAGAACTTAGAAATGCAACTGCAGCCATGAAGAACCAAGTTGCCCGATTTAACGATTTGAGATTTGTTGGGAGATCAGGAAGAGGTAATATTGTAAGCACTGTATGTCTGTTTCCATAAAGAAAAAATATATAGATATTTGTAATTAATCAATTTAAAATATAAATATGTTGGGGATATATTTAGTAGACATGTGCACAGGTGAAAATGTAATTTAGTTTGAAAGATTTTGTTTCGGCCATTTTTCAAACGTTTGTTTCTGCAGAATTTCGTCCATGCAGATATTCGGTTTTGGACAGATATAGGATTTGGATTTGTTTGGGTATTTCCAATGGGATCAGCCTATAAAAACAAATAATATTAACACAAATAATATGTTATATGATTCGAACAATTAAAAGAACCTATTTTTTTAATGTTAAAAGAACATACAACCTCTATATGACTAAAATCTAGCGTTTAGCCTGGCCGGCTGCCCCTAACATCAGTCATTAGTAATACTATAGCAGGATTGGACAGGGGACGGTGGACAAATTAATGGTCAGACCCCCTGTACATCATTACAAACAAAGGAGCTTATTGACCAAACAATATAACTCCTTCCTTCCATTCCTACACCTTTGTTGGCCTTAAATAGCAATTGTTAATTTTTCATCCATTTAGTCCAATAATGTATTCAGCTGTTCGTATATTAAAGCCCGAATGCACATCTCTAATATTTATGCTCGGAAATATAACTAATTACACTTAATTTCTTATGGGTGGTGATGATTTCTATTCGGAGCAAAGGGGTGAGGGGTTAACAACACTTGCCATGAAATATTTTTATAGGTGTGTATTGTGTTCTGTTAGTAACTCGCAGATGACAATATCTGACCCATAAAACCTAATAATTAGTATGTTTTAAACATGAATAATATGATAATACAGTACCCTGTGTCCATTTGAGTAGAACATAATACCCCTAATAATGCACTAATTATGCCAAGGACTGTATAAATACTGGTTGACAATGTACGAGTCTTACAATAATAAGAAAATATATTTTTAAATGTGGCGTTACAGTTGACACAGAAAAGTGAACAATTATTTATTTATTTTTATTTAGAAATCAGTCCATGAAGTCTGTCTATCTAATTGTCTATTGATAAAAACAGTTTTAAGAATTCCCACAAAAAATGTATTTTTAAGAATAGAAATTTTAATGAGTGTGTCACAATCAGAAAAATAAAATACAAAGGGTAACATTATTTAGCATCTAATGTCCCATTATATTTAGTGTCTACAGCCTCTACATGACATGCTGTTAGGAGCACCTCAAATTAAAGGAAAAGATTTCTACACAACAAGCACTACAATTTACAAGGGAAATATATCAGTAATGTTATATAGGTCCAAGATATCAGTTAATTCCTCATCATTATGTTAGTAGGAAATTGTAGGTGTCATATGAAATTCAGAAGTGGGACAGGAGCGTCAAAAAGGCTGAGAAAATTGACCTAAGGGCGGCCCAGTTATTGTGCAGACAGAGTGCTGACATCACAAACATTTATACTGGACAGCTTGACGGGCGTCTGTTTGCACAGTAGCAAGATGACTGACAGCTCAAGTCCCTGGGAGCATTAGCAGCTTCTGTGATTGGCTTGTGCACGTTTATAGTTTGCTGCGCTGAACACGGACAAAAAAGAGACAGATGTTATATATATATTTTTCATTTATCATGGTTAAGTTCTTGAGTAATTCCAAAGTGCGCTGGAAATTCGGCATCAAAAAATGAAAGAGTGCATAAAAAACACAAATTTCAGAAAATTTGATTCTGTTTTATAGCCACTTATTTGGGTAGTTTGATCCAGTAAGAAGATCAGTAAACATATTTGTTATACTGTGTATAGTTTTGGTAGGGTTTCATGTCATTTTCACACCTCTAATGCCCTTATTTTAGCTCCATAAAGGGCCACTAAAGCCAAAATGAAAGTTTCATGATTCAGATAAAGCTTGCAATTTCAAAAAAACTTTCCAATTTACTATTTCTGAGGCTCCGGCTGTTACTGAGCATGTGCAAAAGTGTCCAGTATATAGATATATGTTTATGCATTTTGTGATTGGCTAATGGCTGTCACGATACAGGGGGAGGGAAAATTTGATTCAATTTGACAGAAAATATTCTACGGCTCATTTTAAATTCAGAGTAAGTGCTATTGCATTGTCTTTTTGTTGTGTATTTGTCAATTATTAAATTCCACTGTATTTAGTGGTCCTTTAAAGAGGCAGTCATTTTTCATTTAATACACAGTAAACACATATGAAATTCACCTTCATTATTTATTTTGCCCCATTTTCCTAAAATGGAACTCTGAAAATTACTAATTTGCCGGTTCCCCTAACCCTGCCACATGGCTGTCCCTATTTGCTTTCATTAGATATTAACTGCAAACCAATGGAGTGTTTGCTAACATAAAGCATGTGACTAGCTGTGTCTAGTGCAGTAACAAGTCCTGATTGGCTCCTCCAAATAATGCAAATGGCTATTGAAAAATAATTGCTGCAAACAAGGTGTTAATTCCATTTGTTTCACACCCACTTCATATGTTAACTTATTGCAAGACTGCCAAAAAGATGTTGTAATTACAAGCTGTCTATTGTCACTTTACTTTAATTATGTGTATTAAAACACTTTACAGTATACTTTCATTATTTATTTTTCTTCCTTTTCCTGTGATTTAAATATGAAAATTATAGATTTTCCATTCCTGCTAATGGGAACATCACATAACAGGCTTCACAAGCCTAACCCTGTCCCATAGCTGCTCCTAATTGGCCTTAGCAGGGTTTATCTGATAAGAAAATACAAAACAATGCATATTTTGCTAAGAAAATGACAGTGGCTAGCTGTGTCGGCTCATGGAAAAACGATTGCAGCAAACAAGGTGTAAATGCATACCAAATAGTAGGTTTATTTAGTGTAAGACTTCCAATAAAATCTTGTAATTACAAGGTGTTTACTGTCCCTTTTAACAGTTTATCTCCACTCTTTGAGGACGATTTATCAAGCTGAGGCAGACAGAGGCGCACATACGCGCCCCTGTCCGTCGCAGCTCGCCTATGGAGGGCTGAATTCCCCTGGCGGAATTCAGCATTCCACACATGCGCTTTTTTGCACTTGCGTGCAATCCCCCCCCCCCCCCATTGCCCGTGCAGAGCCAATCACGCGTGGGCAGGAGCTGTCAATCTCCTTGGTTGTACTAGACTGGGGAGATTGAATTTCGCCACTTCCAGGGAAAGATTAGGGAAGCAGTGGTCTGATGACCGTTTGGTAAATACGGTGTGCAGGTTCTCTTGTGAGAATCTGCAGCCGTAGTAGGTCGAAAGGCTTGCAAAGCCTTTGATAAATTGACCCCTTTGGATCTGACAATATGTATGCAGCTCAGATCTTGTGGATACACCACATTGTCTCATAATAATCAGCCATCTGAGGAGTACTGCCAGCTCCTATATCGTCCCATATAGTACATTTGCATCAGTCTATGACTCATAAAAATCCCCAAAAGCATAACCTTGAAGTTGTTGGAGCAATAATGTGTTAGCAAAAGCTTCTGTTGTATGAACACATTCTAATTGAAATCCTTCACAGATGCTAATGTTTAATTTATTGTGGTTTAAGTTGTGGAATATTTCTCAAATGAAGCTGTAGTTAAAGGACCACTAAATACAGCAGAGCTGAATAACTGACAAATACACAATAAAGACAATAGCACTTAGTTTGAACTTGAATTGAGCAGTGGAATATCTCCCCCGTATCATGTGACAGCCATTAGCCAATCACAAAATGCATATAGGTATATGCTGTGCACTTTTTGCACATGCTCAGTGGGAGCTGGAGCCACGTTTTGCTAATGGAAGTATATTTAAAAAGTTTGTTTTTGTTTTTTTAATTTGCATGCTTTATCTGAATCAGCAAACTTTAATTTTGACTTTAGTGGCCCTTTAAAGGGACAGTTTACTCAAAAAATGTCTCCTCTTTAATTTGTTCCCAATGATCCACTTTACCTGCTGGGGTGTATTAAATTGTTTACAAGTATTTCCATTACCCTTATATTGGCATTTGAAATAGTTTATTTAGCCTGTGGTATCTCCATCCATCCTGAAAGTTTTTGGCCTAGAGGCCAAGCTGTGTAAACACAGCCAGTAGAAGAAATTACACTCCCAATGTGGTATAGAAGAGATAAGGTAATAACATGTTCATTTACCATTGTTCTCTCCAAGTATTGGTGAATGGTTTATGGACAGATATAAGATAAAGAAGCATGTATATGTACACTATGTGATAAAGTAATGAGATCTGATTATACCTACAAGCTCAACCCATTTTATTAGGTTGTGGCTTCAAAACACAAAATCGGCTAATTCAGCTAATTCATATACACAAATAAGTCTTAAAAAAATCAAATATCATGCATTTTAAACTCTGCATCTGATTACAAAAGTTATTGGAAACACATTAAAGGGACAGTCTACACCAGAATTTTTATTGTTTTAAAATATAGATAATCCCTTTATTACCCATTTCCCAGTTTTGCATAACT
The DNA here is from genome assembly GCF_027579735.1 of Bombina bombina. Lineage (NCBI taxonomy): Eukaryota > Metazoa > Chordata > Amphibia > Anura > Bombinatoridae > Bombina > Bombina bombina. The sequence goes on from NC_069501.1 coordinate 107,158,911, forward strand.
AACACAGTTATAATAATATACTTTTAACCTCTGTGATTATATTGTATCTAAGCCTCTGCAAACTGCCCCTTTTTTCAGTTCTTTTGACAGACTTGCAGTCTAGCCAATCAGTGCCTGCTCCCAGATAACTTTTCGTGCACGAGCACAGTGTTATCTATATGAAATACGTGAACTAACACCCTCTAGTGGTGAAAAACTGTTAAAATGCAATCTGAAAGAGGTGGGCTTCAAGGTCTAAGAAATTAGCATATGAACCTCCTAGGTTAAGCTTTCAACTAAGAATACCAAGAGAACAAAGCAAAATTGGTGATAAAAGTAAATTGGAAAATTGTTTAAAATTACATGCTCTATCTGAATCATGAAAGTTTATTTTGGCCTAGACTGTCCCTTTAAGGGAAAAACAATTTTATAGTATACTGTCCCTTTAAGGATCGTGAGCAGACACAAATAGAACTCTTCAAAGACTACAAAAGAAATTCTAACAATTAACCCATTAGTGGTCAGAGAAGGCTGGAGTACAACTTTAAATAGATTTATTAATATGTGCAGCAGACTTAAAGGGGATTTAACAAGTTTGAGATTGTACTTTGTGTAGTAAAAACCCCCAAACATTTGCAATATAATTTCATTATGTATTTTATCCCATTTACCTGTAATTTAAGCCAGAAAATTCTGTATTTTCCAATTCCCTTGAGTCTCTATAAAGTATTGAACGCTGCCATGTTGAAATCTAGGTTTTCCATACCTAATCTATCCTTCTGCTTTCAGTTAGGCACAGATAAAGTGTGCAAACAATGGCTGTATAGAATATACTGATGTTAAAATCCTGATGAATTCAATTAATTTAACACTTGTATATGCCACAAAGCCAATGTTTGCACACTTTTATCTGTCCATAATTGTACTCAGCAGAAGATATGAAGTAAAGGTAGATACATGTTTAAGCATGACTCCATACATTACTTCATAGAAACATAAAGGGATAGTAAACCAACATTTTTTCTTTCATAATTCGGATAGAGCATGCAATTTTAAACAACTTTCTAATTTACTCCTATTAGCAAATTTTCTTGCTATCTTTATTTGAAAAGGCAGGAATGAAAGCTTTGGAGCCGGCCTATTTTTTGTTCAGTACCCTGGATAGGGCTTGCTGATTGGTGCCTGCATTTAGCCACCGAATCAGCAAGCGCATCCCAGGTTCTCAACCTAAAATGGGCCGGCTCCAAAGTTTTTAGTCCTGCTTTTACAAATAAAGATAGCGAGACAACGAAGAAAAATTGATAATAGAAGTAAATTAGAAAGCTGCTTAAAATTGCATGGTCTATCTGAACCATGAAAGAAACAATTTGGAATTAGTATCCCTTTAAGTACAGTACTTTATAGTAACTTAACCTTTACACATATTTCTTCAGTATTTAAATACTATCATTTTAAATAATACAATTACATACTATTCTCAGGCTAATGTTTGCACTATCTAGCATTTATTTACTATGTAATGTCCCTTTAACAGTTTCCTATATAAACGTGACCAATATATGTAAGATGTCAGCTTACATGGGTGAAGCAAGGTTCATCTGTCATCAGCTTCTATATTGCTTAAAGTGTATAATTTTGGCTTATGCTGAGAAAAAGAAAATAATTAAACTATTTTATATAGGACATCCCGTACTATCTAATCTCACCCACACTAAACATCAAAAGGACACTGTCGTGTGACATTGCATGACTCTGTGCAAATAAAGTGAGATTAATAAAGTGTACCCTAGTTTTATTACCGAGAAGCATGTTCTTAACAAATTTAATTAAATATCTGACAAAATCCTGTTACTGACTGCAAAGGTTGCGGGAGTCTTGCTAAAATAGAAACAGAATTCATAATCAACGTTATGCTTTTATCATATCCCCTGTCATGTGTTTGTCAGACAGTCAGGTTTGTTTGTAATCCACAGAAATACATTTTAATATGTTATAGATACATTGGCAACAAAATGTGTTACCTGATAGTGTAGCTTCGAGCCCTTGGCTGTCAATGAGGGCTGCAGTTTGTTGCTGTATGGTGTCTTGCTTCCTTTTTGGCAGTAAAAGGGTTCATTTAAAGGCAATGGGAGCTCTAGGTCCTAGAGCTCCCATTGCCTTTAAATGAAGATAGCGAGAGAATAGAGTCTAGGACATCACACAAACATATGAAGGCCAAATGATCTAGCAACATTCTAGTGAGTTGTAGAAAATACAACAAATGTACAGTGAGCGGTCATCTGGGTAACTTTATAACATCTTTATAAAGGCTGTGTAAGCTAACTTTACAGTGTTGGTACCGGTACAATGATAGGAATTCCAGAGGACCTGTTATATCTCTAGACCTGGCATGTGCAGGACCGTTTTAACACAGGGCAAAAGGGGCAGCTGCCCAGGGCCCAGTCTCTGTTAAGGGGCCCAAGAGTCCTAAAAAAAAAATATATATATATATATATATTTTTTATTATTATTTTTTTTTATTTTTTTTTATGGTTCATACCAGACGGCTGATGTGACATGGGGAACACACACATTCAGTCCTAATACTGTCACAGTCAAAAGTACTCTGCTTATATATATTTTTTTTTTTTTTAAACTGTGCCAGACCGTGCCGTTGTCATGTGACATGCCAAGCTATTGCCATGTGCTGTTTTAGATGTGCACTGTGCAGCACTGAATGCAAAGCCCTAACTCGGCATCCAGCCATTCCCACTGCATCATAAAAGGTCCTACTGGGGTTACCACTGTTACCAGGTAACTGCTCTGGTTGTGGGGATTGTTTCTGGGTAGGGCTGACTGTAGGTGCATGCAGCAGAAAGCTGGAGCAGCAAGCACGTGAGGATTTGAGCATCTGTGCAGCTGCACTGCTCTCTTCTGTCTTGAGGCTGTGTGACTCATCTCACACTGTATCAATGCAGCCTTGGACAGACAGCATCCAGTCTACTTGTCCCCTTAGCCCTGCTCTTTCTGCTGTGGCCCTAAGATCAACTAACTGAAGTTTGTTAGGGGAATAGTCCTTTGTAGAAAGGTGTAAATGGGAAGAATAAGTGAGTGCACACACGCCCCTCCCTATGCAGCATTGTCTAGTGCAGTGTGAGAGGGAACTTGTTCCTAGCAAAGAAGCGACATTTGCTGCTGTGGCTGATGTATAGTGTCATGCTGATACTTCACACATTAATGTAAGGTTTATTTTTATAGTTTTTATTTTCTCTCTGTCTCAGATTTTACAGCTTCCCGTAGTAGTTCTGCTGTTCCAGTCAGTAAACTTATATTTGTCTGCACCTCCATGCTTCCTCCTTTACCTTGCTTTGCTCCTGTTGGCTGCCCTAAATCTCTTTAACCAGCTAACCTCACACCAGAATCACATTCAAAAGAATATTAAATGAATCCACAGTGGATGAATTTATATATTTATTTACTTATTAGTACTGCTTAGGTCCAGTTTCACATATTGCAATTTTTTTTTAATTATTTTTTTTAAATGATTAGCCCAGCAGTGGATGATCCACTGCTGGGCTAATAATATAAAAAAATTGATTTAGTTGTTTTTTGGGATGTTGGGATGGAGATCGAAATTGCATGGGGTAGGGGGGGGGGCCAAGAACATTTTTGCCCAGGGTCCAGTCAATATTAAAGACGGCCCTGGGCATGTGTGTGGTTCTAGCTAGCTAACTCTGTGTGACAACTGGAAGGCAAGAGTCACTGGCACATATCCAGCAATGGACAAGTGACCTAAAACACCTGCACCTAGGCTGGCTGTGTTGTAGTGTTGTTCGGAAGACTAGAGCCTAGAATGTGCACTGATGGTTGGAGAACACATTAGCATGAGAAAGTCAGATATTTGAGAAGTGTAGCACACAACGTAAATGTGAGCCCACCAAGATATTCTGCAAAATCCCATAATATACCCTCCCTCTATATAACAGCTAGAAAATGTCACAGATTTGTTGTGACAGATACTGTAGATAGATCAGACTAGATAGATGGATAGATAGATAGATAGATAGATAGATAGATAGATAGATAGATAGATAGATAGACAGATAGATGTGGTGCACTTAACAGTTATGAGGTTTTCTCTTAATAAATTGCAAACATTTCTTAAATAAATAAGGCTCAAAATGTATGATGACTGCTTTACCTAACACAAAATCTGTGCAAAATACTAATACATACATAGCAGAGAGACAAGGCAGAAAGAAGGAAATATATGTGATGGGCCAGGGAATATGATACCATTAAGGAACAAGAAATAGGCTTAACAGCTACACAGTCACAGTCTTGACATTATATATATATTTGTATTATTCCTTTGTAGTATTGGTATATATTCTGCATTCTCTGTTGGGAAGTTTTGCTCATGTTAAGCCACATGTATTCACTTTTGAATTTATTCTATCTAAAAGAGAAGCACGATAAATGTACCCCATAGTAATCTAGGATGGATAATACAAAATTCATTCTAACAAATTAGAGCATTTTTGCAGCATAATGTCCTTGTAAATCTGGTCCAAAGTAAATAATTCAGTGGGAAACTAGAGTTCAGGTGCACAATCCAAATCTAAATTAATTTGTACCAGGTCTGAATTATAATAGTTTTGGTATTTTTTGTACCACATTTTTTTTTATTTAAAACAAAACAAACAAACATAAAACTTGTGCTAGAATTTGCATGCATGTAGGTGTTGAGAGGAGATTAGCTGTACCTGCTGTCTTTACACATTAATCATGTGTTTAACTCAGCAGATGTTTAACCATTAAATGGCCTGCAGGTATTGAGGAGGAGCTGTGCTGACATTGTTAGTGCAGTGTATAAATGCACATTACATACTATTCCAGTGAGTGGATTGTTTAATTAATAGCAGTTTATAGTGGCTTTCTATTAAACATCTTTTTATATATACTGTATATATACATATATATATATATATATATATATCATCTTTATATACAGTTTAAAAAATAAAAAAAACTTTTCACATCACATTTATATTTGTTTAGTGCAAGCGCTGAAGCCCGCGCCACCCGTAATTTCACCTTGCACATCGGGGTATCCAATACACCCCGTCGGCAGTTCATTAAATGCCGTAAGTCGGATAAACTAGCAATGTCCAGAAATGAGACTAAATACAAATTTCTGGAGTCGCCAGTGACTTACGGCACTATAGAAACTGCCGGCGCCTAAGAAAATAAAAAAACATAAAATCTCCAGTAAAAGTCTAACACACCAAAAATATACCCGACTCATAAAACCCCTATAACCGCCATCAAGCCCACATCGGAACTAATAATAAAAATATTAACCCCCTAAACCGACAACCCCCCACACACACACACATCGCAATCTACATAATAAAAGTATTAAACCCTAATCTGCCATTAACACACAACGCAATAAACCTATTAAACTATTAACCCCTAATCCGCCAAACCCACACAATGCAATAATAGTAAAAAAAAATCTATTAACCCCTAAACCACCAAAGCCCACAATACAAATAACTAATCACTAAGCCCCCTAACCTAAGACCCCCTAAATTAACCCCATTACATAAATTAGAATAAAACTAAATTACAATTAAAATAAAAAAACTAACATTACTTTAAAAATAAAGAAAACTAAGTTTAAATTCAGCTAAAATTACAGAAAATTAAAAATGTCTAACATTACACAAAATAAAAAACAAAATTATCAAAAATAAAAAAATGATACCTAATCCCTATGAAAATAACCCCTCCCCCCAAATAAAAACACCCCCTAATCTAATACTAAACTACCAATAGCCTTTTGTAGGGCATTGCCCTGAGTTAAACAGCTCTTTTCCTTAAAAAATACAGAAGCAGCTAACTGATTTGCAGGTTACAGAATTAGCTTTTTGGTCTCTAGGGAGTGTGGCACAAAGACAATTTTAACACAAATGCAACAGGTGTTTAATGTCCTTTTTAAATTAGCATTGCAAAATGTGATAGCTCCCTTGCTGTTAAGGGGGTGGTATAGCCCCAGCATACTGTTTAAAGCAACATTGTAATTCATCTACATTAAAAAAAAATATGTTCACTTATAGTTGAAATGATTAATTAATTAATTAATTAATACAAAGTTTCTCATTTGTGCACTGTGCACACACTTTACTGCCAGACAAGCACGTGCACTGTCTGTGCATGCACAAATATAAAGCTCTGTGTGCTCCCACATGGTTAACAGGGGCACGTAAAATGGACCAATCAACTGAAACGAAGCGGGTTTATTACAAAGTTTGCTGAAACCATCTTTAGTTTGTGTCTTTCTAAATGTCTAGATGCACTCTAGTGGCTCTATTCACAAAGAGAGGAAACGCAGGTGAATTGTAGATGATTTGAAATCTTTTATTAAAGGGACAGTATACTGTAAAATAGTTTTTCCCTTAATGTGTTTACAATTGCTTTTTTTACCAACTGCAGAGTATAAAATGTATGAAAATTAGCTTTTTAAGGTTTATTTGTGTATATTAAAGCTCTGATTTTGTGTTTTGAAGAATATTGAATCATTATCACTTTAAGTTTGATCTGGCACCTTAAAGGGATACTGTACCCAAATTTTTTCTTTTATAATTCAGAAAGAGCATGCAATTTTAAGCAACTTTCTAATTTACTCCTATTATCAATTTTTCTTCGTTCTCTTGCTATCATTATTTGAAAAAGAAGACATCTAAGCTTTTTTTTTTTGTTTCAGTACTCTGGACAGCACTTTTTTATTGGTGGATGAATTTATCCACCAATCAGCAAGGACAACCCAGGTTGTTCACCAAAAATGGGCCGGCATCTAAACTTACATTCTTGCATTTCAAATAAAGATACCAAGAGAATGAAGAAAATTTGATAATAGGAGTAAATTAGAAAGTTGCTTAAAATTTCATGCTCGATGTGAATCACAAAAGAATTTTTTTGGGTACAGTGTCCCTTTAAGGGTTACTGTAAATGACCATTCGGCGCAGTCATATTCTGAGTCAGTGTCTAAGACAATCTATTTACCTGCACAATGCTTAGCTGCTTTCCTAAGGTGTAAATTGTTTGCCTTTCACTGCATGAATTGTGATGTTCTATGACTCTGTTTGCACAAACTCTGAGTTATGTCTAGTGACTCTGGTTTGTCAATAAATTAAATGCTAAACTTTTTTTTTTAAGTACATTATGACTTTTGGAACAGTCATGAGAGAGATGGATGAATATTTTTATTTATTCTTTTATATATTTTTTTTAAATATTTCTGAGTGTGAATGTTTTTGCAACATAATACAGTAAATTAATCAGGCACAAAAATGTGCCTTTTATTTGAACGAGTAGCAATTAAACATGAGTATTTCCTGACCTACATTTTTAGGGCTGCAAAAATGACTAATAACTAAACTAAATAATACATGGTGAACTTATAATATTTTAATATGCAGTATAATATTAGGAAATTATGTTTTATTTGTTAGGATTTATGTGATCATTTATTTCAGAAAAGAATACCGATAAATCTATTCATTGCATAGATATTGTTTTGTAAGTGTAGCAGTTTTTATTTTAAATGTTGTGGAAGTATTTTTAATTACCTTACCTTTAGTCACGCTGATATCTACTCGGCCCTTGTCGAGCTGTTTTTTCTTTATTGACAAGTGGTACGCTTTTTTTTTTCCGCTCAAGAGCTAACTGCGCTTAAAGGGATATGAAACCCACATTTTTTTATTTCATGATTCAGATAGATCAGGCCATTTCAAGTAACTTTCTAATTTACTTCTATTATCCATTTTTCTTCGTCCTCTAGGTATCTTTATTTGAAATTGCGGGAATGTAAATTTAGGAGCTGGCCCATTTTTTATTCAGCACCGTGGGTAGCACTTGCTGATTGGTGGCTATATATGTATATATTTATATATTAGATAGATAGATATCTAGTATATGTTTAAAACTGTGTACATATGTATTTATGTGTTTAAGCCCCTATAACTTTTATGTGCAATATTTATTTAAATTATTTGTATGAGATTAGGTTATTATGAGTTTAACTGTACTTTGTAATGTATTTTTGATGTCTTTTGTGACACTTTTTCCTCCTGCAAAACAGTTAACCAAAGCTCTGAGGATGCGCTATCCCAATGCATGTTAACGCCAATTGCACTCAAGCAATCATGTTTACTTTCAACTTGTAATACGATCGCTACACTCGATGCACGCAAACACCCATGATAAACACCTTTTCGATTGTGCGTAACTGGCCCGTTATAAGGTTTAACGGGGGAAGTACCGCTCTATATGTCACTAGAAAAAAATGTTTTGCAGCTAGAAAAAAGTTGGAATTTTAAATTAAAATTAAAATACTTGTGCATCATTTAAAATAAAAATAAAAACTCTACTTGTACAATATCAATGCAATGTATAAATTTGTGTGCAAGTTTTCTAAAATAAATTATTATTTACCAAGTTCTCAGCTGACTTCCTATTCAGCATGCAATATAAAAATTGGCTTGTGCCACCCATAATGCTTTGCATTTTTACTTCCTGTGTTTCCATAGATACAGATGATGTCATTACAGTTTAAGAGCTGTGATGTAATGATAAAACCTGGGTCAGATCCTAATATGTAATATCATGGCTTAGAAACAGACTGAATCATGTTTGCTCTATGTAATATTTGCTTTAGAATAATCCTGGCTCATCACTTGCGTTACGTAAACGCTTGCATCTTTTAACCTCTAATTTGAATGTGGTGGATGATTTTCTTTGTCTGTAAACCACATCTGTGGTCACTGCAGACATAATTTGAAGTTTTCTGAAATTGTTCAGTCTGTCCTACTATAGGACCCAGAGCAGCATGCTGCTCAGCACTCATTTATATACTCATTAATATATGTCCCTAATGGACCACAGTAAAGGAAATAAGACAAAAAATGACTCAAGATGCGTTTCAAAAACAATGTCCCTAGACTACAAAACAATGCAAACATTACCATTGTAAATGCTTTTAAAATATGTATTGTATCATATTCTAAATATCTAATATATACTATGAATATAGAAAAAAAAATGGTTTCTTGGAACATATTTGTTTGAATTGGCAGCACAATTCTGTAGATGTAAATTATTTCCCCCAAACCCAATAGTTTCTTTCATGATACAGCATGCCATTTAAAACAACTTTCCAATGTATTATCAAACCTGCTTCATTTTGTGATTATCTTTTGTTGAAGGAGAGGCAATGCACTACTGGGAGCTAGCTGGGCACATCAGATGAGCCAATTACAAGAGGCATATATGTGCAGCCTCCAATCAGCAGCTAGCTACCAATAATGCATTGCTATACCTGAGCCTATCTAGATATGCTTTTCAAAGGATACCATGAGAGCAAAAGCAAATTTGGTAATAAAAGTAAATTAGAAAGCCTTTTAAAATTGCTGCTCTATCTGAATCATGAAAGTTGACTTTACTGTCCATTTAAACCTGCTGCTATGTACTTCACTATATACCACAAAAAAATCTTGTATTAATCCTAGAACTACTTAAAGGGACAGTCAAGTCCAAAAAAAACTTTCATATTTTAAATAGGGCATGCAATTTTAAAAAACTTCCCAATTTACTTTTATCACCAATTTTGCTTTGTTCTCTTAGTATTCTTAGTTAAAAGCTAAAACTAGGAGGTTCATATGCTAATTTCTTAGACCTTGAAGACTGCCTCTAATCTGAATACATTTTGACCACTAGAGGGCATTAGTTCACATGTTTCATATAGCTAACATTGAGCTCATGCACGTAGCGTGACCTAGGACTGAGCACTGATTGGCTTAACTGCATGTCTGTCAAAAGAACTGAAATAAGGGGGCAGTCAGCAGAAGCTTAGATACAAGATAATTACAGAGGTAAAACGTGTATTATTATAACTGTGTTGGTTATGCAAAACTGGGGAATGGGTAATAAAGGGATTATCTTTCTTTTTAAACAACATAAATTCTGGTGTTGACTGTCCCTTTAATGAATCAAAACAATACAATTTGACAAATTGATATTCTGAATTTCCTGTTCTTGTGCTCATTGAAAGAATATGTTCCTGGTTGTGAAGTAACAAGTTGATTTATTTTAACAAATAACATAAGCTTTGCAGACTGCTCCTGCAGAGATGGGGTGAAAGGATCTGATTTAGTTGGCATGGTCTTGTTGAATCTTCACTTTGAAGTTCACTTCTAAAAAAAAGCAGCCTTCCCTGCTGTTTTATTAATACCATGATGGATACAAACAGCTTAGCCCTGCTGAGAAATGAAGTGGCTGGAGGTGTGTGTCGTATTGCTGGGGAAGTGCTCAGCCTGGCATTGGCTGACAGCCAGCACTACAACCGTTCATATCAAGTTCAACATGCTACTGGCGAAACCTGCTTGTCTCACTCCCAGACCACCCCACGTGGCTTAACTCCATCAGCACCATTCTCTGACAGCTCACATTGGGTATGAAGAGTATATAGTATTCATTATTGGAGTGGATCATTTGAGTATTCAATACAGTGACTTTTTTCACAAGGGTGATGTATAAAGTGCAGATTGATTGTAAGGAACTGACAGGGTTACCAGGGTGTGAGGGATGTTTGATACCTTTTTATGTTGTCAGTCTAACATCTAGAGGAATTTTAATTCATTATTTTGGAACCTGGTGCATAACATTAGCTCAGAAGTTCAACATACAAAAAGAGGAATCCTTTTAATATAAAATGACAAACACTGACAGTCTGATTACCGTGCCATTATTTTATGACTCTTTTAGCCAAGGAGTTAATTGTACACAACCTAACTTCTTCATGTGAAGATTTTTATGTTAAAACTAGTGAAATCACATTGCCCCTTACATAGAAAAAGTAGCTTTTACCAATAGTTGATTGTGTGGCATTACATTGATGTTTTTTATACAATACATAAACTACTCATCTCAAAGATCACAGACATTCCATAAAAAGTGTTAGGATTAGAGCCTCATTGGCTGATATGTACTTCCCCCTAAAGCTCATTGGCTAAAAAAAATTGTAGCTAATGCTCATTGACTGATAGGTACTTCCCCCTAAAGCTCATTGGCGGAAATATAATTGTAGATAATGCTAATTGGCTGATAGGTACTTTTTCTAAACACTCATTGAGTATAACTTAGTGAACATTAGTGTGGAGTGGACAAATGACACCGGTGTGTTTACATTTAAACAGCTTACTTTATAACTATTGAGGCAATAAAAATGTAAATGTGTTGTTAAAATATACAACAATCAATTATATAAATTAAATTAAATAAAAAAGTCCATAAATTATAGACATTAAATAAAAAAAAATCACAATTTTAATGGAGCTAAAGTGAAGATATACTTTGATGAATGAAAGCCCGCTTTTTAAAAATACTATTAAAAACAGGGGCACTTTCATTCATCAAAGTTTAGAAAGCAGCCGTTTTGATTAAAAACTAACCTTTATTTTTTGACAGCCAGAGCAGCTTCCCCCACCCGGATATCCTCTCTTCACACGTCATCAATGACTAATCCAGCTTCCTCCAATCACGGCTTTCCCCCCCAGGGTAGTCCTTGCCTGAGGCCATGTCGTGATTGGAGGAAGCCGGATTAGTCATTGATGACATGTGAAGAGAGGATATCCGGGTGGGGGAAGCTGCTCTGGCTGTAAAAAGAACAAAGGTAAGTTTTTAATCAAAACGGCTACTTTCTAAACTTTGATGAATGAAAGTGCCCCTGTTTTTAATATTATTTAAAACAAAAATGGGCTTTCATTCATCAAAGTTTACCTTCACTTTAATGCATAAAACAGTAACAGCATTTTAATAAATAACATGTAATTGGGTAAAAAGAAAAAAAAAGCCAACATGTTTAAAAACTGCTTTTTGCATATGGCTGATTGAGTAGTTTTGTAATCTATGTTCTTTTAAGCAAGAGAGGATGACCCAGTTAATAACCTAAAAAACACCCGCTCTCCAACAGTACGTTTCCTACTTCCACACACACACATAGTATATTTAGAAATATAAAAGTCAAAATAAAACTTTAATGGTTCAGATAGACCATACAATTTTAAGAGGGTTTTTAATATACATCTGTTATCAAATGTACTTTCTTCTATTTGTGTCCTTTGTTGAAAGGCATACCTAGATAGGCTCAGGAGCACTTTTGGGATCTGGATTGGGACTGGTAGGAACTCACAAATGCCTCTTATCATGTTTTCAGTTACCAAACAGCCACATAGTATTCTGTTATTTAGTAAGATTAGTTTGTATATCAAAACAGACATTCCAAATTGTTCTGCATCTTCCTATTAAATGTTACTTATTAATCTATAAACCTATGACTCTATCCTATGTGTATTAATGGGATCATACCCCTTTATCATCCTGCTCTCTATGTAAATACTGAAGACGTTAGACGTACAGTAAATATGGTTTGGAACTAGCTATCAAATTAACTACTCAAATACTTTTTTTTTTTAACTGATCTCTAGTGCTGTTAAGTCCAACAAGTTATATTATACACATAATACACTCTGATCACCGCGTTACTGAACAGGTTTCAGTGCTTCAAACAAACCATTTTGTCCTTGCTGATTCTTCTTCCATTAATTAAAATCCTTTCTTCTTTCATTGCTGAAGGGGTCTGTAGTTTATTGCTTGGGGTAAAACTACAGCGATATGAACTGCACACAAACACTTGGTGAAAACTATTGATGTTTTAAATTTCATTGAACACAAAATGCATTTGTAGTCAAGGTCAGGGGAAAAAAAATCTTTTCTTTTCTTTTTTTTTATGTACTAAATTTTATTCATTGTGTCATTGCCATAGAGGGACAGTTTTTACGTTAAGAAAATTAAAAAAGGAAACGCAAAAGAAAAACATTATGTTTTACATGCCAGCTGTAATTTGTCCCATCAATACTTTCCAACCAACAGTGACAGCTTAATCCATTCAATACTTGCTTGTTCAATTGACAGTTTTAGCATTAAAGGACCAAACTGTTTGTCTTACAAAGAAAGTGAGGCCTTATGGGGGGGGATATTCATATGATGTACACAGGAAGTGATGTGCCTGGTATCATAACAAAGTATAAGAAAAGCTAATTATGATAATTTAAAGGGACATGAAACCCAATTTATTTTCTCTTCATGATTCAGATAGAGCATGTGATTTTAAGCAACTTTTCAATGTACTTCTATTATCTAATTTGTTTTGTTCTTTTAATATCCTTTTTTTAAAAGGATACCTAGGTAGATTCAGTTGCTGCTGATTGGTGGCTGCACATATATACCTCATCTTCTTGGCTTACCCAGTGCATTTAGCTAGCTCCCTATAGTGTGTTCTCTGGTTGTCCCCAGACCTAAGCAATTTTATACTTTATATGGACAGCCCATGAAAACTGTTGTGACACACTGTGGATGTATAAAATGTCTTAGCCTTTTTACACAGAGAATCGCCCCCCCCCCCCCCAGGTGCCAATCTCAGTGTACTAAGATGGCAATCTTGTGCACGGAACTCCCAGAAATACCCACAAACTGACCAGACATGCCCACAGACCACCCAGAAATACCCACAATCCCGCCTAATAACCACCCATGATCCCTCCCAACACAGCCCGTCCACAAAAATGGTGACTGACCCCTTTCAACCTCCTGTGTCCCTCATTCTCAGCCACATATGTTGGGAAGCCTGTATCCCTCTGTTAGGCACATGTGATTTTATTTAAATCATTTAGATCTTGTCTTCGGAATAAATAATACATAAACAACACAATGATGCTTCACTCAGACCGATGAATGTTTAAGTAAAGTACAATTTAGTGAAATTGCTAATTCATTCCATTTATTCAAAATAAGAAAAAGGGACATTTATATTTGCCTAGGTCAGTCAACTTTCCATGACCTGAAAGCTAAATAGAAAGGTGCCACATTTTTTTTTCCAAGATCTCTTATGCATATATATATATGGAAATGTAAATATCGTTAACCATTTGTTGCACTGTTAATTGGCCTGTTTGACATGTGCAAAGGGACAGTCCCAAAATAAAGGGACAGTCCCAAAAAAAGACATGTGCAAAGCATTCCCAAAATATCACATGCTTTCGTTTTAATAAATGTATTGTTTTTTTGTGAAAAATAAAGTGAGTAGTTTCATTTCCATTAGTATATATCAGGGGTGGGCAGACTTTTGTAAGGCAAGGTCTACCTGTAATTTTATTTCAAGTGACGTGGTCACCTAACTAAAAAAAAAACACCAGTCGCTGGCTAAATTTTTTTATTTTTGCCACAAATAGGACCTGTTGGCTAAAATTTTTATTTTTGTCACAAATAATACAGCTTTAAAAATGAACTGCGCTCTTTAATAATAAATACAGCCGAGCTCTTTAGTTACTGTGAGAGCTCTCTCTTTACGTCACGCCGGGACCATCAAACAACCTTATCTGTGTACCGCACAATCAAGAAAGAGCAAGTCTAGGGCTAGCGGAGTAGTCAAGCCTGGAACACATTGGAAACCCACAGCTCAGGTACAACGATGACAATGAACTATTCTCAGCCAATCATAGACAGACTCATTCTACAAATTCATTTTATTGGCTGGACACCATGTCAGGTTGATTAGCGGGCAGGTCCTGTTGGCTGCTCTCCATCCGTCCGCTAGTAGCTGAAGACTACTGCAAATAGTTGGGACAGTGACAGCGGCTGGCTCTGTACCGCCTTACACAGCAACCAGAGACTGGTATAGCAGATTATAGCAGCAACAGCACTGCACAATTTGGTGACAACAAATTCTGGGGACAGAAAGCTGCAGAAACTAGCACAAAGTATAGCTAATATTAGTGTGTCAGAGAAAGTATCAGAGAGCAGCATCAAAGCCTGGTACAGAGTAAGTAAAAGAATGAGGGGAGTAACAGACCCTGGCGCATGAAGAGTCTGTACTATGGACTGACCGCTCTTGAGACAAAAAGTAGGAGAGTTTGGGACAGGCAGTAACCAAAGCTGGGGCAGTGAATTCAGCTACAGCCGCGTCCCGCATGCTGAAGTTCACTTACCGCCGTCATAGACTCATAGCCGATTTTAAGTCTGCATAAGAGAAACATTTCTCATATATCTACGGTGACGAGGCTCTTCACTCATAATCTAGATGTGGGAGAAATGTTTCTCTTATTATGCAGACTTTTGAAATCTTCCAGGCGGTCACCTCAAAATTCACTCGCGGTCCACTGGTAGACCGCTACCTACCTCTTGCCCACACCTGGTATATATGGATATGATAGGCAAGGCCTGATATTTGACCACAGCAGTTCATTGCATTATGTATGACATTGTAAAAAGCGTCTTTCTGGTGTAAAAATAAAATCCTTTATTTGTTTAGAAAATGTTATTATTAAAAGAACATAAAACACAAAAATGTCCTATCATGATTGAGGTAGAGGCAAACAGTTTTAAACAAGTTTACAATTTACTTCTATTATCAAATTTGCTTAATTCTATTAGTATCCTTTGTTGAAGGAGCAGCAATGCACTACTGAGAGCTAGCTGAACACATCCAGTTAACCAATGACAAAGCAAATATGTGCAGCCACCAATCAGCAGCTAGCTAGCTCCCAGTAGTGCATTACTAATCCTGAGCCTACTTGATTTTCAACAATGGATACCAAGGGGACAAAGCAAATTAGATAGCAGAAGCAAATTGGAAAGTTGTTTAAAACTGCACTCTATGTGAATCCTGAACGTTTAATTTTGGCTTTAATGTTCCTATGAAAAATGAATTTGTTTTACTGTGTGTTTAACCCCTGCTAAGCCATTAGAGGCCATCATAGCAATAACAATACATGTTGTAGTTTGTTAGTGAATGTAATTAGATCACTAGCAACTCTTTATGTTTAACCACCATAAAGGGGTTAATTACCTGCTAATCCTGACTAGAAACTGCCCAGGTGTGCAGCCTGTGCTGCTGATTGGTTTAGTGCAAGAAGTAGTTACCGCTAGTGAACCAATCAGGAATAGGTACACATGCATATGGCGGTGTTTCACGACTGCATTGTAAAATAAAGAAATTGTATAAAAATAATATTTTGTGCTAAACATTTTTACACTAGAATGTCCAGTTATGTTTGTACTGTATACAGGGGTCAGTCAGAATCCTGTAGAAAAGTTTATCAAATTATCTTCAAACATCCTCATAGATTTTAAAGGGACATGAAACCTAAATGTTTTCTTTCAGGATTCAGATAGAACATGTGATTTTAAACAACTCTTCAATTTACTTCTATTTTATCTATTTTATTTGTACCTAGGTAGGCTCATAAGCTGCTGATTGGTGGCTGCACTTATATATCTCATGTTATTGGCTCACTAAATGCGTTAACTAGTTCCCAGTAGTGCATTGCTGCTTATTTAACAAAGGATACCAAGAGAATGAAGCAAATTAGATAATAGAAGTAAATTGGAAAGTTGTTTAAAATTGTATGCTCTGTCTGACTCATGAAAGATAAAAATTGAGTTTCATGTCCCTTTAATGGTTATTGTGTCACATTATTGTTCACATAGCATATTACAACCAAACAATTTAGTTATTAAACCTAAAACTAATTATCAGAGCATTGTCAAACTTTTTATTTGTAACACCTGAATTAGCTCAGTACAAACCCACGAGACTTGTGTTTTTTCTTTAATATAATTCAAGCAACTGAGTATATGTTGGAACATAACATGAAGTTGAAGGCAGTTGTCCAGTTAGTTTGAGTCACTCAATAAAGTTATTTAAAAGTACATAATTTAATAAAACATGAAAAGCAAAATATCTCATTACCTTCCAGCGTCATTTTGATGTTTCTCCAGAACTAACAGATTCTTGTTGTCCTTCTGCCTGAGCATTTATTGTTTTGAGACATTTTATTCATAAACATTTTCTGTAAGTACCAGCAGTTGCTATCATCTGGAAGTCGTTTGCTTTGCACCAAATAGAAACATTGTTTTTTCCCAATAATGTGACATTTCTGGTAGTAATTCATGTATAAATATCAAGTGTTAGGCTGCTGTGAATAGTTAGGATAGTTATTTGCTTTAAATAAAAATATAAAATATATGTAAATAAATTGGTATACGTTTTCAAGGAGCAAGGTCGTACTAAATGAAAAGTCCAAATTCTTTTGCAGGTCAAATATTTATTGCAGTGGATTTCCATAGATCTCTTGCAGTGCAGTTGGGGCACGCACTAAGGCCACGCACTGGCAAAATAAGGCCACGCACTGGCAAAATAAGGCCATGTGTCCATCAAAAGCTTGTCATGCAGCACCAATTCTGTCCAGCATAACTTGCCAAAAACGTCCCATTTGTACTTCTAGAACACACAATTCCACCAATAACCTTGCTTATAAATACAAAGGATTCTATTAATTTTGATGTTGGTCCAGCCTAGGAAATATAGTTCCTGTGTGAACCATTTGGGAGCACGGAAATTGTAAATACAGCCCTGGGGAATTAGTAGCTTGGGACTGATTTAAAGGAATGGGTTAAATTCCCAGTTCATTATAAACATTTTGTAACTTTGTTTTTGCTATGTTTTCTCTAACCTCAGATATACAAATAAAAGGAAGTGTGTGTGTTTGTGTACATATGTGTGTGTGTATATATGTGTGTGTACATAAATGTGTGCGTACATATGTGTGTATATATATGTGTGTGTACTTATGTGTTTGTGTACATATGTGTGTGTGTATATATGTGTGTGTACATATATGTGTTTTTACATATGTGTTTGTGTACATATGTGTGTGTGTGTATATATGTGTGTGTACATATGTGTTTGTGTACATATGTGTGTATATATGTGTGTGTGTACATATATGTGTGTGTATATGTGTGTGTGTGTGTACATATGTGTTTGTGTTTGTGTACATATGTGTTTGTGTACATATGTGTTTGTGTACATATGTGTGTGTGTGTATATGTGTGTGTACATAAATGTGTGCGTACATATGTGTGTATATATATGTGTGTGTACTTATGTGTTTGTGTACATATGTGTGTGTGTATATATGTGTGTGTACATATATGTGTTTTTACATATGTGTGTGTGTGTGTACATATGTGTTTGTGTACATATGTGTGTGTGTGTGTGTGTGTACATATGTGTTTGTGTACATATGTGTGTATATATGTGTGTGTGTACATATATGTGTGTGTGTATATGTGTGTGTGTGTACATATGTGTTTGTGTTTGTGTACATATGCGTTTGTGTACGTATGCGTTTGTGTACGTATGTGTGAGTGTACATATGTGTGTGTACATATGTGTGTGTACATATGTGTGTGTGTTTGTGTACATATGTGTGTACATATGTGTGTGTGTTTGCGTACATATGTGTGTGTATATATGTGTTTGTGTACATATGTGTATGTACATATGTGTTTGTGTACACATGTGTTTGTGTACATATGTGTGAGAGTACATATGTGTGTGTACATATCCGTTTGTGTACATATGTGTTTGTTTACATATGTGTGTGTATATATGTGTGAGTGTACATATGTGTGTTTACATATGTCTGTGTGTGTACATATGTGTGTGAGTGTGTGTGTGACTGTCACAAAAGGACATTGAGGCAGATCTTAAAATCATGGACTGTCACTATAAAATAAGGATAGATGGAAGGTCTGTGTGTGCCTCTGTGTGCATGTGTGTGTGTGTATGCGTGCATGTGTATGTGTGTGTGCATGTGTGTGTTTGTATGTGTGTATGTGAATGTGTGTGTGTGCATGTGTGTGTGTTTATGTGCATGTACGTATGTGTATGTACGTGTGCATGTGTGTGTGTGTGTATATGTGCATGTACATGTGCATGTGTGTGTATTTGTTTGGCTACCAAAGACTTCATATAAAGTAGTATGGTGGAAGATTTATAAAGAGATGTTTCTAATGACCTATAGAATTTTTTTGTGTGTGATATTTTTTCTGGATGACCAGTTTAATAAACTAATAATTCTGTGATTTCCATGCACATAAATTATTTGATTCATGGGAAAACTAACTGTGCAGTACTATAAGCCTTCCACCCCCTTTGTGTAAACATTTATAAAGTGTAAATATTTAAAATTCACACACATATCATACATTTCTTAAACAGGCATTACCTAATAATCCGTCTTCACTGGCACCTTGCCATAAGGGGAGGGGGGGGGCACGAGCCGAAGTAACATTCTTCCACACCATATTGACACCTCTATCTAGCATACTATAGAGTTATCATATTACCCAAAACTTGTCAGAGAATCACATAGAATGGCCCATAAACACAATAGATTTTATGTAAATTTAAAATGCATAAGAATATGAAAGAGCCTCACTTTATTGGTTTGAATAAAACCTACATAATACTTGAAGTAAAAGTGTCTTATCTATACAATGCTGATTTTATTGGAAATTCGGTTGATGCATCATTCATTCATTCATTAATAAGCAATTTGTTCATAACCATCCATTATGTAGGAGAGCTAAGATTACTAATTCTATGGCAAAATAATTATACGGAACTACTAATTATTTTATGTAACAGAGTAATTATACATTCGAATATACACCAGGGCATAAACTAAGGCTAACAGTATAGTGAGTATATTATTTTTAAACTACAATATGGGATATATATTTATTGCAACAGGAAAACTGGTAAATAAAGCAGGGAAGTTTTGATAGACACAGATTCTACTGATATCCTTAGTGTTTTGTTATATTTAGAGGAATAGCTATAGTTTACTAGCTCTCTTAGCCAAGAAAAATATATTCTCCATTCACTCCATATACACTATCTTATAATGTGCATATATTTAAGAGGGGAATTGCCACAAAACGATATTGACATACACAATATGTAGAGAGTAAACAGGTTGAGTATAAAGGGAAAAAATCATTCTGTGTGTTGCAACTAGGGAGAGGTAATAAACAGACCATATAAACTGCATCAGACTTCTGTTTTTTGTCTGTCTATCTATCTATCTATCTATCTATCTATCTATCTATCTATTCTGCTTTGGGATAATCCTTCCTTTTCTTTGCCCTGCAAACACAGTTGCTTATATTTTAATGTTAAAGGGACATTGTACACTAGACTTGTCTTTGTATAAATGTTTTGTAGATGATCAGGGATAGGCAAGGTGCCCGTACATGGACACTGGTGTCCGTGACTGGCCCTTGAAGTGTCCGCCACAACCTTAGTATATCTTTTCTTTCTGATTATATTATATGAATAAAAAAAATATATGTAGTGTGAATAAAGTTAGTGGCTTGTCAAGAGACTGCTAGCGATATTGGGTGATAAGTTACGGAATAAATAAAGCCTGAGTGAAATACTGGATGTGTATCTGCATCTGTATAATAACACCCAGCTCTATATAATGACACAGTAGTGACACTGGCACATGGGTATAGCCAGCGGAGGGCTGTTTATAGCGTCAGTGGTATCTGCATCAGTATAATAAGCCCAGCACTATATAATGACACAGTAGTGACACTGGCACATGGGTATAGCCAGAGGAGGGCTGATTATAGGGTCAGTGGTATCTGCATCAGTATAATAACACCCAGCGCTATATAATGACACAGTAGTGACACTTGCTCATTGGTATAGCCAGAGGAGTGCTGGTTATAGGATCAGTGGTATCTCAGTATAATAACACCCAGCACTATATATAATGACACAGTAGTGACACTGGCACATGGGTATAGCCAGAGGAGGGCTGATTATAGGGTCAGTGGTATCTGCATCAGTATAATAACACCCAGCGCTATATAATGACACAGTAGTGACACTTGCTCATTGGTATAGCCAGAGGAGGGCTGGTTATAGGATCAGTGGTATCTGCATCAGTATAATAACACCCAGCGCTATATAATGACACAGTAGTGACACTTGCTCATTGGTATAGCCAGAGGAGGGCTGGTTATAGAATCAGTGGTATCTGCATCCGTATAATAACACCAAGCACTATACATAGACACCAGGGGAGGGCTGGTTATAGGATCAGTGGTATCTGCATCAGTATAATAACACCCAGCACTATATAATGACACAGTAGTGACACTGGCTCATATATATAGAGCCAGAGGAGGGCTGGTTATAGGATCAGTGGTATCTGCATGAGTATAATAAAACCAAGCACTATACAAAGACACCAGGGGAGGGCTGGTTATAGGATCAGTGGTATCTGCATCAGTATAATAACACCAAGCACTATATAATGACACAGTAGTGACACTGGCACATGGGTATAGCCAGAGGAGGGCTGGTTATAGGATCAGTGGTATCTGCATCAGTATAATAACACCCAGCACTATATAATGTCACAGTAGTGACACTGGCACATGGGTATAGCCAGAGGAGGGCTGGTTATAGAATCAGTGGTATCTGCATCAGTATAATAACACCAAGCACTATACAAAGACACCAGGGGAGGGCTGGTTATAGGATCAGTGGTATCTGCATCAGTATAATAACACCAAGCACTATACAAAGACACCAGGGGGGGGCTGGTTATAGGATCAGTGGTATCTGCATCAGTATAATAATACCAAGCACTATAAAATAATTTTTTTAATTTCAAATGTACCTTGGTGTCTTTCAATAAGGTCTGTACTTTGGAAAATGTCCGCCACAGCCTTTGTCTATGCCTATCACTGTACATGACCCATTTATATAGCACATATGGGAGTGTTTTTGTAACAATGTATAATTTTGCTTATTTTTAATAACGTGCTGATTTTCAGACCCTTAATGCAACGTTTCGGCCTCATAGACATTAATCATGCAAATCATAGGCCTTAATCATGCAAATCATAGGTCTTAATCATGCAAATCATAGGTCTTAATCATGATTTGCATGATTAAGGCCTATAAGGCCAAAACGTTGCATGTTTTCTTTTGAATAAAGGTAATATCCTTTGAAGATATCTGTGGTGCTGTGGTTTTATTATGTGGATTGATGATCTATATGAGAGGGGAATGCAGTAACCCCTGCTACGTGCACCTACCACAAGATTGGAACTAAGAAAGATTGTGTTCAGTGCTGGGCCTATTTATTATTATTTATAGTGTCAGATGTATAGACACTTTTACAGACTACTGCAGGCTCCTGTTTTTCTAATCTGTCTTTTTATATGCAGGGAAGGGAGGGGGCAGTGTCTGCTCCCAGTCCCTTTTTACTGGGTGTCCCAGCCTAATCTCATCAACAGTGCTAAACTGCGAGCTTCTAAGCACATTTTTAAAAGGTTTTATACTGGATTTATAGATCAGTATCTGTGCATATTATTCTTTATAGTACTGTCTGTTACATGCAGTTGTATGACAATTGGTGTATACTGTCCCTTTAATATTCAGTTAATAGTAGTTTGTGCCTAAAAGTATGTTTTGTTCTTTACATTGTAGGAAAAAGCTTCACTCTTACAATCACAGTCTTCACCAACCCTCCTCAAGTAGCAACGTACCACAGAGCCATAAAAATTACAGTAGATGGACCTCGAGAACCAAGACGTAAGTGATATTTCATTCAGTCTCCTTGTCCAATCAGAGCCCATCCTGTGTTGTCTGTTCAGTGCTTTTGGGTCTCCGCTACACATCAGGTATTTTTATTTTGTATTTTCCTTTCTAACCGCACTGTTTGGCCTCCACTTCCATAAAGGGATATGAAGGAACAATAATATGATCTAATATGGTAGAGAGAATTTTATCATAGCCTTATTGCTTGAACAGAACTAAAAGGGTTACACACAGATTTAAAGTCAGCTGTTATCTGAGCTGAATATGGCCTGTGAATAGCGACTACGCACATATGCTATCCCTTATTGTCTCAACCGCCGCATTCAGTAATGGAGCAGGAGCCCAAAACAATTTGTTACACGATTATTGATAAGGCATGCTGTCATTCTTAGGATACATTATTTTCAAAGTAAGCTTTTTAGAGAATAAATAAATGATTAAATAAATAAATAATGATTCATTAGACAAGTAATCATAATGACTACTGTCTTTGATGGAAAATTCCATTTGACCATTCTCAAGATGGATTTTTGTACAGAGTGTTATAGAGTTTTCCATAATGTTACTGTAGCCATGGTCCTTCCTATATTACAGTACGTGATTCTATCTATTCACTGGTCTAGTAGACAATATCATTTGCAGACAGTGGAAAATCTGATTGCAGCAAAACATATCATATTCAGATGTCTCTGTTTGTACTCTACCTTAAAGGCATCTGAATGTACCCAATATTTTGTTTTCCTATTGTAGCTGAGTAAAGTCACGCAAAAGAAACATAATATACTGCATCTGTGACTACTTCAAAAATAAACTTGCATATTAAAGGGACAGTAAAGCCACAAAATTAAACTTTCTTAATTCAGATAGCCCATGTAATTTTAAACAACTTTCCAATTTACATTTATCATCAAATTTGCGTTGTTCTCTTGGTATTCTTTGTTGAAACTGAACCTAGGTAGACTCATATGCTAATTTATAAGCCCTTGAATGCCGCCTCTTATTTGAATGCATTTGACAGTTTTTCACAGCTAAAGGGCGTTTATGTGGGCCATACAGATAACGTTGTGCTCACGCCTGTGAAGTTATTTAAGAGTCAGCACTAATTGCCTGAAATGCAAGTCTGTCAAAAGATCTGAGATAAGGGGGAAGTCTGCAGAAGCTTAGATACAAGGTAATCACAGAGGTAAAACGTATATTTCTATAACAATTTTTGTTCAGTTTACTTATATTTTCAAATTTACTTCTCTTAATATCCCTTTTTTAAAAGCATACCTCAGTAGTCTCAGGTGAGCCAATGCAAAAACAAAATGAAATATATAACCCTGTGCATTAAAATATTTGTAGATGGAATGTCCTGAACTGATCTTCCTCATGACCTCAAAGAGAACAGAGAGAAACTTCCTTAGTGTTTAACTGTGTAAATATATTTTTTAAATTCGCTTGGAATATTACTCACATGTATCAGAGCTACAATAGCTCTAAGGATTGCGTTCAGTACAAATGGATCCAACTCTGTGATGTACAGGGGTTTCCAGCTTTCATTTATGTTACAATGTTACATATAAAGCATGTTTAAAAAGCAAAGTCTTTGCATATTAAAACAATAAAGTCAATCATTAAAAGTCACTCTGGGGTTGTATCATTGTGCCACCTTCTAAACACAATGTAACCGCTCTATTAAACGGGCTATAATGCACAGACTGTTTATAATGTTGCGAGCGTTTTAGTGTCCAAGTGGGCGTGTCCCTTCTGGAGATGTATTGATGCCATCATTTCACCTCCAACGTACGTTTCACCTTCCAGATTTTTCAAGGAGCCGCAATGCACAACTATTATTGTTTATCTGGTGTTTTTGTGGCTATGCACAAGTCCCTATTGCCATTGGCTTACAGATGTTTTCAGTTAGCTCCCAGTAGAGCACTGGTGTTCTAAAACTGACTTTCACTATGTGTTTAACCTTTGCAATGGTTAAACACATAGCTATATGCAAGAAACAGTGTAGCAATAATATGCTCTAACACATTATTTTGTGTTTTCATGTCCCATTAAACCCTTGCTTTCCACTTTATGTTACTGTATAAGGTTAAAAACAAGAATACTGTTATAGAGTGCTATGTGCTGGTATTAGGAACATAATTCTTAGAGGTAACATTTTTTCCGTACCAAGCAGCCAAATAGGTTCTTTTAGGTTATTATAATATCTTTCATGCATTTGGAGGGGGTTAAAATTTAAACTGAAGCAAAGATGAATGACAATATCCCTGGGGTGGAATCTACATGGTTCACATATACAGTTTTTGAAAAACAGATGTACAGTGCTGCCGTTAGTTCTTGCAGGCTGTGTGCTATTTTTACATTACCAGAGGCAATAGTTGACTTCCTCTGCTGGCCTTGGAAAAAAAAAAGTTTATGTGAGAATAAAACTGTGAAATGGGGCTTGTGGTTTTGTTTGAAAAAGCTTAAAACACACTTATTATTTGTTTTCCAAGGAATTATAGAAAATCAATTAATGAAAGTGCTAAGCTTCATTCTGACTGAACAGGGATATTCCCAAAAGAATGTTTTTGCAAGTTGTACATAAAAGTCTGAAAAGAAAATTTGCTACTGTGTTTTATTATTGCAATATTGCTTGAATGCATGGGTTAAATACGTAGCTAAAGTTAGCTCCAGAGCAGCAATGGCAAAAGTTTACCAAAGTATGCTTTTTTTGAACAAAGGATACCAAGAGAATGAAAAACATTTCATAATAGATGTGAATTAAAAAGTCTGATAAAAAAAAAACTTGGCACTTTCGGCAGGATAATCTATGGCTTGACAATAGATATTTTTAACAAAAAGAAAGTTTTATTGCAGTTTAAAGGGTAGTAACGTGTACTTAAAGGGACAGTCTAGTCAAAATTAAACTTTCATCATTCAGATAGGGCATGACATTTTCAACAACTTTCAAATTTACCTTATTTCATAAAATTTGCTTTATTCTCTTTGTATTCTTAGTTGAAAGCTAAACCTAGGTAGGTTCATATGCTAATTTCTAAGCCTTTGAAGACTGCCTCTTATCTTAGTGAATTTTGACAGTTTTTTACAGCTAGACAGTGCTAGTTCATGTGGGACATAAAAGATAACGCGATCACTCCTGTGATTGGCTAAAATGTAAGTCTGTCAAAATAACTGAAATAAGGGGGCAGTCTGCAGAGGCTTAGATACAAGTTAATCACAGAGGTTAAAAGTATATTATATAACCGTGTTGGTTATGCAAAACTGTGGAATGGGTAATAAAAGGAATTATCTATCTTTTTAAACAAGTAGACTGTCCCTTTAATATATTAATTTAGTGCTCACTTTAACCCAAGTTGAAAAATCTACTCAAGAAGAAGGATGACAGATTAACTCATTAGCTGCCAGCAATGTACTGGTAACCCTCTCTAGGTGCCAGTCAGAAGACTGAGGATCCGTCTACATGAGCAAGGGTTGTGTATATATAGATAAGTGAATTAATGTAGGAGAAAAAAAAAAGCCCTTAATAAGACATAGCGGCCTTTGCAAAGATGACAGCTTACTTTGAAAACTAAAACTTGTATGTACTAAATGATTACAGCATCTAAAATGCAATTTACCCAGGCAACACAATGTTTAATAAGGCACATACAGTATATCCATTTGTAAACTGGCACTTTAATTTGCAGTTTATAATGTCAAAGATAAATATGCAAATATTTACCTGCTTCTATAATCTGCCTTTTCTCTCAATATCCTTGTTGAAGAATAAACCTAGTTAGGGTCAAAGGAGCTTAAAAGTGTGCACATGTCTTTAGCACTCTATGGCAGTAGTTTTTGCAACTATGTATAACATTGCTACCCAGGTCTACTCGTCAACAAAGGATACAAGAGAACAAAGCCTATTTGGTAACAGAAGAAAATTGGAAAGTTGTTTAAAATTAAATCCTCTATCTGAATCACAGAAGTTTAATATTGACTTACTGTCCCTGTGAAAAATTGAGGTGTTTACCCCAGAGAGGTTGTTGTACAATAATCTGCATGATCCGAGTCTTGGCCCTGTAACTTGCTACATGGAAGCTTGATCAGTACAGTAACACATTTTTATCTGTCTCTAAGTTTTAAGGACTTTCCTATATGACAAAAAAAGACCATTACAATTTTTGCAATGCAGTGCTTAATGGCTGAAATGCATAATACATGTTTAAAAATATGGGAAAGGGACATTGTACACTAGATTTTTCTTTCCACAAATGTTTTGTACTTGAGCCATTTATATAGCCCATCAGGGAAGTGTTTTTGTAACAATTTTTCAGACTCCTAACCAAGCCCCAAACTGTCAGATATATTCATACTTTTACAGACTACTGATGGTTTGTCTAATTAGGCTTTTCATGTGGCAGGGAAGGGGGGGGGGGGAGGGGGGGAGAATGTCTGCTCCCAGTCCCCTTTCACTGGGTGTCCCCAGCATAACCTCATCAACAGTGATAAACGTGGAGCCTTCTAAGTCAGTTTTTAAAAGGTTCTGTGTACTTAGATTTTTAGATCAGTATCTCTCTCTATTACATGCATTTATATGAGAATTGGTGTATACTGTCCCTTTAATGTCTGTTAAGATTATTGGATATAATATTGTTGTCCTAGGATGATGATCATACACTCACTTAAAAGAAGGCTAAAACATATAGCACCACTGATTTGAAATAGAATTTTTCACCCAAACTAATGCACACTGAGTGTTTAACCCCCAAACTGCCAAATAAAATGTAAATATATTGTAGTATAGGAATATTCCATCAACTCCATTTCAACTGTTCTGCCTACTAGGCTATATTATGCTTAATATATATTTTGTAATAATATTGTATATGTTTTATTATTACACCATTTAGCTATATGAAGAATTTGTTTAGTTACAGAATGAGTCCCTGAAATGTAAAAGCTTATTTTACAAGCAAGGTTGCATTAATCTCATAATTCCCCAGACTCCAGTAAAGCAAGGTAATGCTTATGCATTACTATAGGACTTCCGTGAACTGGGTCTTTAGTCTATTCCTAATTAAACATTTAGGGATATATTAACAAGTGGAGCTCTATTATTTATTGCTCGCACCGGTAAATGGGAAAAATTTGCAAGCTCGCGGGTAGCAATTAGAGCTCAGAAAATTAGCCAGAGATCAGACCTCTGGTTAATTTTGAAAATATCGCCCAATTACCCCGAAAATAAAGAATATTATTTTTTTATTTAAAAAAAAAAGTAGCTTTTTTTATTTTAAAAAAAAATGCAAAAAGCAGTTATGAGTGCCTTTACATATCTATGGGAACAATTTGTTCCTTTTAAATATATATCTACTGTATATGTTTATATAGATATATATTTATGTGTTAATATGTGTATATACACATATTAACATATACCTATATATGTATATAGTCATGTATATTTACAATCTGCTGCCCATCGCTGTGCGACTTACCCCCCTTTGCAGCGCTAGTTCTCATGCCGTAGGTCCGTCATTGGAGCCTATGGAATGTGGCAAAGCTTCAGTGCAATGCGAACTCGAGGTTGCGTTCACATTTGCACCTAACTTGCAATACCAGCACATATTTGCATGTGCTGGGATTACTAAGTGGAGTGCAAATATCTTTTTTCGGAAGCGATATTGTTGCGCTCCATTTATAATCTAGGCCCCTTATTTGGCAGCAGGTCTCAGGAATTCTCCAAATCTAAAAGCTATTTTTTTATGATTAATTTCCATTGCTTATGATTACTTTGAGTGATATAGGTTCTCCTTGCTTGTTTTTCATCTATCAGGTTTTTCTTAAAATCTTTCAAATGAACTTTTCATGGTTTGGCTAGACCATGTAAATTTATAAAAAAAAATCATATTTACTTCTGTTATTAAATTTGGTTTGTTCTGTTGGTTTCCTTTGTAAGAAGAGTAAACTTAGGGCAGGTGTGTGCATTTTTGTTCTTATCACTCTATGACAGCGGTGTGTTTGTAACAATGTATAACATGCTACAAACATAGTTTCACATATTGCTGTCATAGAGTAATAAAGACAGGTGCACCCTCATAAACCCTGTTGCCCTCTGCACAGACCAGGGTAACCTAAACACTCTTGTTCCCAGCTTCTTGAATAAAAAAAATCCAGTATATCCCTTTATCACAAGGTTGGAGAACAATGTTTTAAATGACTTAACCAGCCTTGTTAGTTGTTTTATCATGGTGATAACAGTGTGTTCTACTGTGTGTTCGGACAAGTACATTTCCTTCCTGTATGATTTATTTGCTTGATTTTGAATTTCACCAAGTCTGGTCTCTTATCATAAGCACTTTGCATTTTTACTGCAAGCAAAATGATACTATAACATCTGTATCATGTGTCACAGTTGGATCACTGCTCTAAAACCAGCTGCAGATGAACTGATTTACATTCGGCCATGTTAGAGTTAGTCAGGCAGATAAGTGGGTTGCTAAATGTGCAGCAGGAAGCAAGATTTAAAGGGACATCCAAGTCAAATTTCATGATTCAGATAGAGCTTTAACAAAATGTGAATAGTCTTTTTATATTTATACTTTTTGAGTCACCAGCTCCTACTGAGCACGTGCAAAAATTCACAGCATATACATATATGCATTATTGAAATTGTCTCTAATCCCAGTGTAGTGCTGTAAAGATTTTTGCACTACAGATCTCAAAAACTAAACAGTGGCAACGTTTTTTTCAAAACACACAAAATACTTATATCCCTAATAGACAAGCACATGCATATGAAAATATAGCCGATTGTAAGATGCTATACGCAGAAAGCAGCGTAATGTGATTTATATTGGCTGCAATTTTTGCCAGTTTGGAAACACAGTCTCAAAAGGTTTGCCACCCCTGCAGTAATATGTCTTGGGAAATAAGTAAAACAACTAATATGGCTTTTATATATTGCTTTATATCCATATATAGAATATTAGAATACTCCCTGTGTGTAACTTGGATTTACAAAGGAGTGTTAAGGAAGCAACATTTATTGAGAACAACATCATTTTATATCCCATTATCTTGTGCCCCGCCAACTCCGTGTTTAACCCTTTTTCACTATAGGGGCTTAAAGTCATGGTAAATTTTAGGACTATAAGAATGTTGCAATGAATAGAATATATTAGTTTGCAAGTAAGAACCACAAAATTATTTTTTTTAAGTGTATATATACATTTTATAATAAAAGATTTATAATCCTAATTGGTATTGTCTGTTCTTCTGCCCCCCCTTTATTACCTCTTTTGGCTGGGGCTGTGATGTATAGAGCAGTCATCTCCACTCTTTATATAGGCTTTCTAAGGGCTTTAAAGAGGGCTGGACTTCAAGGGTTGTCAAAATGACACACTTGATGATTGGGTGTTCACTAGAATTGTCAAAAAAAAGAAGAGGGCCGGGGCATAACATTGTAATAGAAAGATTACTATATGAACTAATTTAACTCTTGCAACAGATGGATTTAAAAAACAAAACCGCATACACTATACTTTTTTTAATGGCAAAGATTATACATTTATAGCATTTGATTAGTTAATGTTTACCATCACTTTAAAGTTTGTTTCTCCTATGATAACAGTAGTATATTGAGCTGCTGTGAATCAATCCTTTTGTGATCATCTTAATAAATAGTTCTAGTTTTATGCCCCATAGAACATTGTCTAATTTTAGCAGCAAGTGTTCTGTTAGTGGCCAAAAAATTCCAAATTGTCCCTATTTGTGTGCCTATTTTTGCAGACGTCTTAGATCTGTATTTTAACGTTTGATTACAAAAATGTTAAAACAATTGTAACGTTCTAAGTCTGACACTAATAAACGCATTTTGAATTCAAGTTTAAAAGAGTCACTATTTAAATGTTAATTTCTTTGTTCAAAATGTATTTTTTCATTAATAAATGATAACATCTGAAAAAGAAGACATTTGTTTCCATAGAGCACTTAGAAAGTTTGCAAACATTTGAACAAAAAAACCATTCACTATATTTGTTATTTTTAAACAAACTGCCATTTATTATTAGTTGTTCTCTCATCCCCCTACCTTTTTACTTGCCTATCTAGTGATTAACCAGTAGTTATCTATCTATCTTTCTATTAATCTATCTGTCAATCTATCTATCAATCAATCAATCATCTTTCTATCTATCAATAATCTATCTATGTATCTATCTATCTGTCTATCTATCTATCTATATATCTATCTATCTATCTATCTATCTATCTATCTATCTATCTATCTATCTATCTATCTCTGTATCAGTGTAGTAATAAGACATATTGTGTTAGTGTATGGTTATACTAAAGTAGTAAAGCTTATTAGTGTATAATTAGACATATACAGCATATGTTAGTGTATAATTTAGACATATATTTCTCTTTAGTGTATGATTAGGACATATTTATATTATTAGTGTACAATAGATATATATCTTATATATATATATATAAATATATATATATAATATATATATATATATATATATATATATAATAGTTTAGACATCTATATTTTATACATTAATTACCAGTGACAAACCATGTCTGAAAACTTCAGCAAAGTGTTTTGTCTTTAACCATTGCCGTGCCTGAGGGCTGAACTTCTGTATGATGAGTATAGCAGTATAAGTCTGTGTTTCAGTCCTTGTGACACTGATCCGCTGACATGCAGAATATTACTTCATTTCCGCATCTTCCTTGTGACCGATCCCTAGAAGAGATTGCAGGTAACAGGAGAATAAAACCTAGCGCTCTGTGGGTGGTTCATTAGGTCACAACATGTTATTTCATTTCACCTTTCGAGCAATTACCATGTGTGTAATAAGTACTGTATGCATTTGTAAAAGAAAACAGGCAAAGAATGAATACTTTGGTTAAGCCTGGCGGTGGGTGTCCTTTAACCCCTTGACTCCCAGAGGAGTGCCACAATACAGATCAGCACAATGCGCTGCAGCCTATTTGGCAGCACAGGGGAGTTAAAATAAGAGTGATAAGTATCTATACATAGCTCATTCTTTTGAACTATAACTTGAACTACAACCACAGAGCAACCCCCTGGAATGTTTAATTTAGTGTTTTAACCTTCCACAATAACCTGTAATCTTTAGTAATAACAAGCTGCGTAATCCTACAGGTTAAGGTGTTTAGGCCTTTATTCTTAGGCACTGGGGGTAACCAGATATAACTGATGTATACAATCAGCTGCACCATTAAGCTTTTTTTCATCCAAACTAAAGCATTGGGTGATACTCAAGACTGCTATATGCATCTGCAGGTTACTATTTTCATGATGAGTCAGATGTGAAACACAGCTACTAAATGGGTCCAGTTTCCAAATGCTTTGCTGACTGCTAAATAGACGTCCAATGCATTATCTTTTAATCCCTTGTAATGGGGGTTGAAAATGTTCCGCAACTCCAACAGACATCAGGGGATTCCTATGGAAAATTAAATAAGTGCTTGCTGTAAAGGGCATGCAATACATTTTTATATGGCAAGTGGAATATATAGTTCTACAGAAGCTTTTATCTGTTGTACCCAAAGCTGCAAGAAAAGTGCCCCTCATATCTCATACAGGACTGTTTGTGGGTGATATTAATGTGCGGGTAGCTGATATTACAATTAGTATTACATTATTATCTTGTTTGCGGCATTTACTTAATTCTGACTCTGGTTATATGAGAACAGAAGTGAAATTCAGAATATCTTTATTTAAACAGATATTTTGAGTTGCACGTCTAATATTTCCGCTGTCAGAATTAAAGGGATAGTCTAGTCAAAATGAAACTTTAGACACCAAATAGCAAGTGCTACCCAGGTGCTGAACCAAAAATGGGCCGACTCCTAAGCTTACATTCTTGCTTTTTCAAATAAAGATACCAAGAGAATGAAGAAAAATTGATACTAGAAGTAAATTAGAAAGTTGCTTAAAGTTGCATGCTCTATCTGAATCCTGAAAGTTTAATTTTGACTTGACTATCTCTTTAACTGAATGGCAGAACAGAGGGTATTTTGTTTTTTTCGTCATTTGCAAAAATATATAATCAAATTATAACATTTTGCAATGCCTGGTAGTTACCATTCACACTCATGAAAAATAAGAGAAAATTATACAACCGTTTAGCTCATTGGCACCCAAAGTTTTTAATATGGAGTGCCAGTCACTAATGGCAGGATAGGGTAGGGAGAGGCACATGACATTATACTTACACTTCTGCTAAAGACTAATACCTCAAAATAAAATGACATTATTATCACATTTTTAGTTAAAAAATTACTAGATATTTACTGTTAGTGGATTTAACGGTGTATATACCGTACATATGTACAAAATGTGGTACAAATACACAGGCTTAACGGGACAGTCTACATCAGAATTTTTATCGTTTGAAAAGATAGATAATGCCTTTATTACCCATGCCCTAGTTTTGCATAACCAACACAGTTATATAAATTATTTTTTTACCTCTGTGATTACCTTGTATCTAAGCCTCTACAAACTGTCCCCTTTATATTAGTTCTTTTGACAGACATCCATTTTAGCCAATCAGAGCTGGCTCACTGGAACTCCAACGTGTGTGAGCACAGTGTTATCTATATGACAAACTTGAACTAACACCCTCTAGTGGTGAAAAACTATCAAAATGCCCTGAGAGAAGAGGCGGCCTTCAAGGGCTTAGAAATTAGCATATGAACCTCCTAGGTTTAGCTTTCAACTAAGAATACCAAGAGAACAAAGCAAAATTATTGATAAAAGTACATTGGAAAATTGTTTAAAATTACATTCTCTATCTGAATCATGAAAGTTCATTTTGGACTAGACTGTCCCATTAATTTACTCATATAAAGTGGGAAACTATTTTTTTCAGCAACAAATTGCTTATGTCTGTTTTCTGCTCAGTGGTATTAAGGCCACACAGAAATTATTTGATGACTAGATGTGGCTAGATGTGGCCCACAGGATGTCGTTTGGGCGGCAATGGTTTAGGAACTGATGGAGAGAAATTACAAAAAAACTTTGGTAGCTTTTTTGAGCATTGTTTTGTAATTTCCCCTTCACATACAAAACCCTCAATAGCTCACAAGGTAAAATTTGCCTTTATAAAATAATTTGAGGGACCTCACAGTACTAGATCATCTCACCATACTGCAGGTATCTGAAGGAGAGTTGCTGTACATGTGTACAAGACAATCAGGATTACTTAAGAGACCATCCTGGAGTCATTTGATGATCATCAAACTACTTTAGAAGTCATTTGCACATCATCAGACATCAGGCTTGTAAAGTCATCAGCTAAGGTAAACATTTCTGTGTGATGACTTCAAAATGATTAGCAGATTACCTTACTGATTACTTCACAAGCATGAACAGCCAGTGAATGCCTCTAGAGTCATCTCATTTAAATATTTCGGCCTGTGGGCATACTTCAAGATGGCTTCTGATGACTAGTCTGGAGTCATCGATTACTTCAGAATGACTCTAGGAAGATCATCCTTTTTGACTAGGACAAACATGTCAGCACTGGAATGTAGTGAAAAACAGATTTCAGTATGGCGGCACCCATTATGGGAGGTGAGGAATATCCTCAATACTAAGCTTATAAAAAGTATTTAGTGTGTAATGTCCCTTTAACTATGCTTTTCAGCCCTGTTTTTGCTTCACATCTCTGCTGGTAGGCTGCCCCATATATTCACTACTCTTTAGCAGTAGACTCGCAGTCTGTATTTCCTTTTCTTTATAACAATTCCTGTGGTTTCAGAACAATTAAAGCATATCCCTTTCTGTGCAGTTGTTTTCACACAGAATTTCTGTTTGCAATTAATTTTCACACTACCCTTTAGCCAACTTGACAATGTCAGCATGTTTCTGTTACCCACAATGTGCGACAGGCTCTCCATACCCTGCTGTACCTATCTGCACAATCTAGCCACAAACAGCTTCGGTTGACCACATTACTTCCCTATTGAAAGTTAATACTGCTTGATTCATTCTGAGCAGCGCTCGCTCAGCCAAGGAAAACAGTCCAAAGAATAACTTGCTTGTGTGCAGCTTGGAAGGATCTCAGAGACCATGGTTTTATGATACCATACAGTAGCTTACTATATCTCTTCACAGCTGCACAGCAAACCTAGGGGGCTTAAGTATTGCAAGACAGGGATATTTAGAGAAGCACTTAAAATGGATGAGCTGTCAGTGACAGAGAATATTTCTACCCACAAATCCACAAACCCCTGCACACCACGGTGACTGTAATAAGCAGATAAAAACAAAGTGCAAAGCTTTTTTTCTGGGCAAAAAATTAAATTGGATTTATGTTTAAAGTAGTATGGGAAATACCCTAACATGCAAAGCTACTGAAAAAAATGCAATCTTTCCTTTGCAATGACTGACGCCCACAGAACAGTACAAGTGGAAAAAATTAATTTATTGGCAGGCTACGTCAGGTTTTTTTTTTTATTCTTTCCAAAATGCACAACAAATAATACTTCATTTGGGAACATTGTCTTGAAAATTTTTCTCCCATATCATGCGAGCGCGGCAAAACACACGCTCTGCGTCGCCGTGTGATCTTTCTTATAATTCGAAGCATTCAGTTTTGGCAGCAAGTTGCTTGTATTCAGAAGTAGATTTTTTTT
Source organism: Bombina bombina (assembly GCF_027579735.1). Taxonomy (NCBI): domain Eukaryota; kingdom Metazoa; phylum Chordata; class Amphibia; order Anura; family Bombinatoridae; genus Bombina; species Bombina bombina. The sequence goes on from NC_069501.1 coordinate 107,194,120, forward strand.
CTAAGTGTTGAAAGGCCTATTCTTTTATTTACGTCACTGTTTGCCTATTTGTTTTGCTTCGGGCGTAACTAGCTATATATATATATTTATTTATATTCTACTACTATTGTTCCATATTACACATTACATACACTGAATATATAAAACTATTAATTTATAACCAATGTCCAGAAAGTGTCTTTCAGTTTTTGGTGAGTGGGATGAATAGCTCAAGATCTTGGCAGTGCTGTGTCAAAGTTAGGGTGCAGCTGTATATTCTTGCCAGAGAAAATACATAGGCATATCTGGATATGTTGCTCCTAGTAGATATTATTTTAAATGCTTTGAATGTTCAGAGTTTTGGAGCTTTGAGTGTTCAATACCCTACGATAATATTTACTGGTAGCTTAATTATTTAAAGGAATTGTAAAGTCAAAATTAAACTTTTATAATTCAGATAGAACATGAACAACTTTCCAATCTTTTTCTGTTATATAATTAGCTTTTTTCTCTTGGGACCCTTTGTTTAATAGCATACCTAGGTAGGTTCAAGAGTAGCAATGCACTGCTGGGAGCTAGCTGCTGATTGGTGGCTACACATATATGCCTGTTGTCATTGGCTCACCAGATGTGTTCAGCTATTTCCTAGTAGTGCACTGTTGCTCCTTCAACAAAGGATGCCAAGAGAATTAAATACATTTGATAAAATAGGTACATTGGAAAGTTGTTTAACATGTTATTCTCTGTCTGCATCATGAACAGAAAATGTTGGGTTTCATTCACTTTAAAGGGACATTAAATTAAAGTAATTAAATTTTTACTTCCATAGTAAAAACTCGCAATATACTTTTATTATTTATTTTGACCACCTGTAATTTTGCTCTAACATGTGGGTTCTCTGATTTCGGACTACCACCATGTTGAAACTTAGGTATTCCCTATGTAATCTCTTCTGCTAATGAGAAATAAAGTGGGCACATATTGGATGTATGGAATATACCACATTTAAACCCTGCTAAATAGTAAGCATAATGTTGCACATATCCATTATTTGCATACTTTGGGCTTATTTTCCATTGAGCCATAATTAGGTTTGCCCGAGGTTGCAAACCAATAAATATGGCGTTGCAAGCAATTTCATTTATCAACTGCTTCTGAAGGCTTGTTATCCCTCAATATTGGCAGCCAGGGTCCGGCTGCCGGAAATATTTTCACGTTCCATAGAAGCCGTTAAGGTTTCCAATGAAAGCACAAACTTACACTGTCCGCGGCTGGCAATACATTGAAAAAATGTGTGTTGGCGCCAGCTGGCACGCACGGCTATTGAGTAAGAGGTGGAAACGTCACCTCACAGCAAAATAGCATTCTGCTGTGGGCTGCCTGAGGAGCTCAGTGTGGCGAACGCTTCAAACAAATAAAGGAACTTTCAGCATGAAGTATTTTATACTTCATGACTAAAAGTCCCCTTTATTTGTTCCACTGGTAAATCTAATCGCTAGGATTGACAATCATTTTAATGTCCTTTTGAAGTAAATGTTCAGCTCATGACCGCTAGAGTGTTTCTGGTCAGGAGATGAAAAGGGCTAATCAGGAGAGGCATGGGACATAGCCACCAATAAGCAAGCGCTATCCAGGGTGCTGAACCTAAATTGGGCCAACTCCTAAATTTTACATAGCAAGAAAACGGATAAAAAGAATACATTCAGACATCGCCGGAAATCAACCCGATCCAATACGACCGGGTTGATTGACACCCCCTGCTAGCGGCCGATTGGCAAGGGGCGGCGTTGCACCAGCAGCTCAAAAGAACAGCTGGTGCAATGATAAATGCCCACAGCGTATGCTGTCGGCATTTATCGATGTGCGGTGGACATGATCCGCAATATTGGATTATGTCCGCTCACACATTAATACATAGGCCCCATAGACTGTATGATTTCCACCACCAGCATTTTTCCTCCAGGCACATTTTAATTATGTTTCATGTTTGTTTCTCATACCCCTAACATTTCAATCCTACATCTCTGAATTTATGAGGCTACTTGTGCACTATTTAATTACTAACATTTATAATGAATAATCTTTCATCAGGGTCTTTATAAAAGACTACTGTTTAGAAACAGCTAAAGTGGATGTAAATGACTCAGTGATACACGGAAGGAACATAAAATAGTATCACATTTTACAGAATTTCTTTTAATCTTTTCATATTTTGGAGAGATGGACAATAATAATCTTAAAATATCACATAAAAATGTATTTTATCTAAATTATAAAATGTTTTCCTATTTTTGTTTTTGAATAGTGAAGGACAAACACACTATTTTTGCCTAGCAACAGCGCTGTCTGCGTCACCCATTGCGCATCTACCCCACTGATCAGCTGTACACCAACATGAGATTCTTGTTAGTTTCAGTATCAATATAAACAGCTTTTTTCATGTAGAACATCAGTTTTTCAATAATCATAACACTGTAATACATTGTGTCCTCTTTTAAATACAACATAGAAAAAAAGAATCATTGAATGTCTTTTAAATAACCACATGATTGCCTTATGCGTGTCTTGGCGTTTATCAGTACCCTTACTGCTTATTCCACCACTGCTTCTGGAAAGTTGTGTCAATACTCAGTACTTGCTGTAAAAGAAAACATATTTCAGTATATGACAGAATCCTACTGTTGTCCTCCTAGTATACATCATCAGTTTTTATTCAGGAATTCACCTTTATTTTAAGAAGAAGAAAAAACCCCTGAGGATATTGATCTATAAAATATTTGGGTTAAAGGGACTAAGGGGCCTATTTAACAAAAGGTCTGACAGTGCGGATCAGGTCCGACAGACCTCGCTGAATGCAGAGAGCAATACGCTCTCCGTGTTCAGCATTGCACCAGCAGCTCTTGCCAGCAGGGGGTGTCAATCAACCCAATCGTACTCGATCGGGTTGAATTGCGGCGATGTCTGTTCGCCTGCTCAGAGCTCGCCGGAAACAGCAGTTATGAAGCAGCGGTCTAAAGACCGCTGCTCCATAACTTGTCCGCTGCCTCTGAGGCTGCGGTCTTCAATCCACCCGATCCTATATGATCAGGCTGATTGACACCCCCTGCTAGCGGCCGATTGACCACATATCTGCAGCGGGCGGCATTGCACAAGCAGTTCTGGTGAATTGCTTGTGTAATGATAAATGCCGACAGCGTATGCTGTCGGCATTCAGTGATGTCTGTCGAACATGATACGCTACAGCATATCATGTTGAACAGACATTGGTAAATCTACCCCATAGTATTTAAAGGGACAGTTTACTCAAATTTTTTCTCCCCTTTAATTTATTCCCAATGATTCACTTTACCTGCTGGAGTGTATTAAATTGTTTACAAATAGCTCCTTTCCTCTTATATTGGCATTTGAAATAGTTGATTTAGCCTGTGGTATCCCCACCTATTCTGAAAGTTTGTGGCCGCGCGTACCAGCTATAGATAAGCTTTGTAAGCACAGCCAGCAGAAGAAATTACACTCCCAGTGGGATATAGCAGAGATAAGGTAATAAAATGTTGATTTTCCATTGTTCTCTCCAAGTACTGGTGATTGTTTTAAGGACAGATATAAGATGAAGAAGCAAGTATATGTGCACAATGTGATACAGTAATGAGATCTGATTATACATAGAAACATAGAAACATAGAAACAAGCTCCACCCATTTTATTAGGTTGTGGCTTCAAAACACAAAATCAGCTAATTCATATACACAAATAAGCCTTAAAAAGCTAATTTTCATAATTTTTTACTCTCCAGTTGGTAAAAAAAGCAATTGTAAACACATTAAGGGAAAAACTATTTTACAGTATACTGTTCCTTTAAAATGTTTCTAACATGTAAGTGAAAGAGCAGCCATTAAACATGTAAGATATTTATATACAATAAAGATTAAGGGCTAGATTACAAGTGGAGCGCAAAATATTGTGAAACCAATATTTGCTCTCCACTTACTAATACCAGTGCCGTCACTAGAGAGCGCTTCCATAGTCTCCAATGGGAGCCTCTTTCTCAAGCCTTGACACACGGCATGAGAACCTAGCGCAGCGAAGTCGTACAGCGATGGGCAGCAAATATAAATATATATGAATATATACATATATTTATGTATTTATATATGTATGTACACATAATAACACATAAATATATATGTATATAAGCATATACATATAGATTTACAGAGAACACACAGTTCCCATAGACCACAATGTAAAGGCACTTTTCAGTGACGTTTTTTTTTTCAGAAACCCCACGCCCGCTAACTTTAACTCCTCATAAATGATTCTTGCAGTTATTTTACTTCAAAATAAAAATGCTACAATTTTTTATTAAATAAATACTACAACACACTTAAATTTGGGGGCAATTTTGGGACATTTAGAAAATTAACCAGAGATCTGATTTCTGGTTCATTTTTTTAATTGCCACCGCAAGCTCATGGTAATGGTTGGTTATTTATCGCGCGCCTGATAAATTAGCGCTCCACTTGTAATCTAGCCATAAGGAAATTATTTTTAAATGTATTGGTAGACTGGAAGAAAGCACGTGTTTGTGTACTACTGAGTCCTGGGACATACTGCTCACTGGCTAAATGTAGTCACCAATCAGGGTGCTAAACCAAAAATGGGCCGGCTCCTAAGCTTTCATTTCTGCTTTTTCAAATAAAGATACAAAGAGAACGACGAAAAATTGACAATAGGAGTACATTAGAAAGTTGCTTAAAATTGCATTCCCTATCCGAATCATAAAAGAAGAAATTTGGGTTTAGTATCCCTTTAATAAAGAATTTAAAACAGGATAAAAGCATGTTTACAGACAAACCCATAACAGAGGGTCCGGATTAGAACGGAAGGACTAATTTATGTAGCATCATAGGTGATTAACTAACAGAACAGTCTTGAAGAAGGGTTGGTTGGGATAAATATATGAATGGAATTGTAGAATGCCTGGGATATTGGTAAGACTAACCAGGGGGATATAAATATCAGTAGCTTTTAGCCTCTGGAAGCCTCTTTACCAATACTTTTGAGGCTTTCATTCTGGTGTCTACAAATATATAAATATATTCAAATCCCAGAAAACATTGGCATGGTTAATTTATTTAACAGTTTATTTTCCTGTTCATGCATGTAGAAAGTAAAAAAGGTGGCAAATCTTTATCTTTTTAGTAAGCCACAATAAGAACTTACGACAGGACTGACTATTTACAATTAATATTGACACAGGAAAAAGAGGGTCTGCCAAGATACCTGACATGCTTTAGTCTCATAAATTTTCTTCTTAGCCAGGTGGAAATAAGCCAAGTGGCAAAGAATCGGTCCTGCACGTCTTACAGTCACATGATTGTTAAATGTTTTTCTTTTTATATATATATATATATAATATATATATATATATATATATATATATATATATAGCAGTCCCAATGTGAATCCGCCCTCTGGAGTCAGCCACCCAGTTGCTCCGTGTACATATAGTAAATCCCACAAAATCAGAGGCAAACAAGCATTTCTCCAAAACAAAAAGTCAAATTTATTGACGTTTCGGGGAATAAAACTCCCCTTCTTTATTCCCCGAAACGTCAATAAATTTGACTTTTTGTTTTGGAGAAATACTTACACACACACTCACAAACACACACACACATACTTACACACACACTCACAATCAGACACACACACTCACAAACACACACACTTACACACACACTCACAATCAGACACACACACTCACAAACACACACACACATACTTACACACACACTCACAAACACACACACACATACTTACATACACACTCACAATCAGACACACACACTCACAAACACACACACAGACACACACACATACACACACACACTCACAAACACACACACACATACTTACACACACACTCACAATCAGACACACACACTCACAAACACACACACACACTCACAATCAGACACACACACTCACACACACACACACACACACACACACTCACAAACACACACACACACAGAGACACACACACTCACAAACACACACACATACACACACACTCACACTCACAAACACACACACACACATACACATACTTACATAGGATGAAAAAGCCTTTTCTTATTTTTCCTGATCAAATACATTCTTTCTTTTTAGCCAGTAGTCTTCAGTTTTATAAGACTTGTTATTTATTGCATTGCTCTATTATGTGTAAAACGCCCACTCACTGGTGTGTGCATGACTGAGCACAAGCAGATGACAGTTAGTCTAAAGATGGGTTTCCTGTACTGATGTAGTTATTAGGAACAAAGCACTTCAGAGCTTATAGTCAGCAAAGATAGGGAACAAAAATGACCGCCCTCCAAAAGTTTGGTCAATAAAATAAAATGTGTTTTAAGACATTTAAAGGACAGAGAACAATTTGTATTTTTGTGGTTATATTTATGTAGTTGCATCTAGTATTTGTTTTTCTTTTTATTGATGTATCTTATCGAATCGTAATGTACCCTCAGATGTCTCCCATTTAACAAAACTGGCCTTTATTTCCATAGCAGGTTACAGATCCTGCTTTAGTCTTCTGATGTATGTGTATATATATATACTGTATATATCTTAGGACTTCATCTGCCACCCTGTGTTTTCATTCCAACCAATAGTGTATCTAATTAGTGGCATTTGACGGCCACCTCCAAATTAGCTCAGACACATTAGCCACTCGGCTTAGCCAATTGCACTGTTCTCCCTCAAACCAATTACCCATGCAGGATTAATGTCATTAGCTTGGTTCTTCCAGTTAGAATTTCAGTATTAGCCAATTGCACTCTTCTCCCTCAAACCAATTACCCATGCAGGATTAATGTCATTAGCTTGGTTCTTCCAGTTAGAATTTCAGTATTAGCCAATTGCACTGTTCTGCCCCTCTGCCTTCAGCCAATAACAAAAGACGTAGTTCAGCATACCTGTATAGAGTAGTTCAGATATAATTGTGTAATACACAGAAGCGTCCTCATCTCATTCTGCAATAGATAGCGCAATAGTAGCACTCCTATATTATAGCTGCACGTTACCTATAACTAAATCATTTGAGACTTTTTGTGTAAAATTGAGGGATCAGGAGAAAGTGCTTTTGTGGGGAAATGAATAGCAGAATTGTGTTATAATAATACTTTTATTGGTCCATTTAGATGAAAAAACAGTACAAGTAACTAAGATTGTTCGGTCTCTTCATCAATATCTGAAAGTGGCTGCATGGGATTTACCAGTGTATGCTATACATTTACCATGCACAGTAAAGCTAACATTGAAGCAGTGAATGCCCCATGAGTTCTCTCACACTTACTGTCACACATATACAAATAAAAGTTATTATGGGCTAAACAAGGTTGGAAGACTTATTAGACACCAGCAGGTGCTAGACTCATGCGTTTAAAGGGACTTAAAAGGTTTTCCTAGGTGTATTGAAAGGGACATTATACACTCGTTTTTTTCTTTGCATAAATGTTTTGTAGATGATCTATTTCTATAGCCCATAAAGTTTTTTGTTTTTTTTAAATGTATAGTTTTGCTTATTTTTAAATAACATTGTTCTGATTTTCAGACTCCTAACCAAGCCCCAAAGTTTTATGAGAATACCGTCAGATACTTACTCCAGCTTGCTCCTGTTTGTGTAAAGGGTCTTTTCATATGCAAAAAAAGTGGGAGGGGGGAGGGTCTTATTTCCCACTTGCAGTGGGTGTTCCAGTAACCTTTTAAACTGGAAGCTTCTAAGTTAATTTTTTTAGTACTGGATTTTTATATTAGTATCTGTGCATATTATTCTTTATAGTAGTGTCTATTGCTTGCAGTTATATGAAAATTGGTGTATACTGTCCCTTTAATGCACTGACCCATACTTACCAATCAGCACCCTTGGTAAACTTGTTGCATTGAAAAGTGTCTTGAACAAGTATGCAGGGATGTATAACGTATGGGCACTGCAGAAGGCCAACCAAAATAAACAATGTATATGGCACACATTCTGCACAAACTGAATAAATATTGTGTTTTTCACTTTTAATATAAATTAGAATATTCTTTTATTTTTCTTTATTATTCTAATATTCTGTTCTAAATTAAGTGCTACTATATGCATACAAATACATGTACAAGTTTAACTTGATGTTATTTTTTCAATCTATGTAACTAGGTATTCTCAGGTGTGTACTTGTCTTGAACGTCTGCGGTGTTTGGAACGTTTTTATCAATGTTAAATATTGTTGAGCAGTGAGCACTAGTAGGCAGCAGCATTCACAACAATGTATAACATTGTTACACTTATTATTACAAACACTGCTGCCATATATGTAACTATATATACATAAAAACAACAGAGGGTTTTGGTGTAGTTCATAAAATATATTAAGGTCTGCATAGTAACCCATGGGCTGTTATGGAGCATAGGTTTTATCATATGATTATATCTTATATTTTCACTGAAAGAAAGCATAGATGTTACTAAAGCAGCCTTGTACCCTTCAGCAGAAGGAATATCGTATATTGTATGATACTGCCAGCCATTACTAAACATACAAACAATTTTCCTGTTTTTTTTTCTCCTTGAGTGACACTTTGACCAAAATAAATTTTAAAAAAATATATGAGACCAAGATGTATACATTTCTTTATCACACTTGGATGTCAGAGTTTCCTATGAAGCCAGCTTTTAAAAATAAACAGCTTCCTTTCCTGATTTTTTTTTTTTTTTTTAAGGCATATCACAATTTTTATAGAAAAAGCACGTTATAGTAGAGAAGAACAGTGATTTCCTTGTGCAAGGACTAAACTTATATAGGATTGCAAAAATAAATATACTTACATTGGCTTCTTTACGATCCTTAAAAGGATCATTTATAAAGAAAAACATAAATGTAAAAATAATACAGAATCTCACTTTTGTGAGCTCAGTTATATCGTCTTACTTATTTAAACGATATATGTATTTTTTTAAATAAATATGTGTCACAGAAAATACCCTGTGACATTAGCAAGCTTCTGTCCAGTTTTATATACATGATTTAGAATAACCTGGACATTCAGTTTTAAGGGACAATCAAGTCAAATTTAAACTTTCATGATTCAGATAGGACATGCAATTTTAAACAACTTTTCACTCTTCTTTAATCAGCAAATTTGCTTTATTCTCTTGGTATTCTTTGTTGAAAGCTAAACCTAGGTTGGTTCATATGCTAATTTCTAAGCACTTATCTCAGTGCATTTTGACAGTTTTTCACAGCTATGTGGCGCTAGTTCACGTCTGCCTTATAGAAAACATTGTGATTTATGAGTCAGCACTGATTGGCTAAAATGGAAGTCTGTCAAAAGATCTGAAATAAGGTGGCAGTCTGCAGGGGCTTAGATACAAGGTAATCACAGAGGGAAAAGGTATATTAATATTACCTTGTTGTTTATGCAAAACTGGGCAATGGCTAATAAAGGGATTATCTATATTTTAAACAATACAAATTATAAAAATATTCATTTTATATGAACACAATGTTTAGCTTGCCTTCCATAAATCAAATTTGAAGGTTTTGTTGTTTTTTTTGCAAAGTTACTAAAAGTTTTGTATCTTTTTACTAAAGAAGTATTCTTTAGGTACACTGGTTTAAACTTTTGTTGAGGAAATTTATCACATTTAATACTCCTAAGATATTTTTTTTATTTTTTTAATAAAAAATTGCAATAAAAGAATATATTCAACAAAATAGAATATATTAATTAAAACATATAGGACCGGATTACAAGTGGAGCACTAATTAACGCTACTGAGCTAGAAGTTCGGCTTTTTGTGCTCGTCGGGTTGCGCTGGTATAGTGAGTTGAAAGTAAACTGTTTTTGCTCGTATGCTAACCAGATGAGCGCAAAAAACCGAACTTATAAAATCGCGTGTGCATTTTTTATATATTGTTTTTTAAATGGTTCTTGTGCTCAATAAATAAACTTTTACTTTAGAAATTATCCCTCTCAGCCAGTGTGGGATATGTAGGTATTACACCAAAATGCATTTTCCAAATTTAAACATTTACTGAACTTTTTTTTTAAAAAACTTTTTTTATATTTAATGGTTGCTCTTTTATATACATTATAGAGATTTTTTTTAAGTACTTTGTCACTTTAGCACAACTTTGTTCAATATTTTCCTTTGTGTAATGTCAGATTTATGATTACAATTGTTGCGCTGGTTTCCAAACACTTAACGGGACACTCAAGTCAAAATTAAACTTTAATGATTCAGAAAGAGCAGCAATTTTAAACAGCTTTCCATTTTACTTCCATTAACAAAATGTGCACAGTCTTTTTATATTTACACTTTTTGAGTCACCAGCTCCTACTGAGCATGTGCAAGAATTCACAGAATATACTGCATTTGTGATTGGCTGATGGCTGTCACAAGGTACAGGGGGAGTGGAAATAGACATAACTTTTTTTGTCAGAAAAAAATCTACTACTCATTTGAAGTTCAGACTAAGGGGTCGATTTATGAAGCAGTGGATGCTGCTTCCAACCCACTCCACTTCAGGTCCGCCTGAAGCGGAAGTTAAGAAGCAGCGGTCGTACAGCAATAAGCCCCATCAGATATGATCGGGTTGATTGACACCCGCTGCTATGGCCGCGAATCTGCAGGGGGCGGCATTGCACAAGAATTTCACTAGAAATGCCTGTGCAATGATAAATGCCGACAACGTATGCTGTCGGTATTTATCGATGTGCGGTGGACATGATTCGCTACATCGGATCACATTAGTAAATCGGCCCCTAAGTGCTATTGCATTGTCTTTTTATCATGTGTTTGTTGATTATGCACAACAACTGTATTTATTGGTCCTTTACTCATAATTGGTGTCATATTGGCTTTTTCATGAATCAGATAGAGCATGCTATTTTGAACAACTTTCCAATTTTCACCTATTATCAGATTCAACAATACTTAACATTGATAAAAACATTCCAAACACTGCAGACGTGTAGTGCTCAAGACACGTGTACACACCTGAGAATACCTAGGTATTCATTTTAATAAAGGATAAGAAGAGAACAAAGTTGTTGGAAGTCCATGCTCTATCTGAGCCATGAAAGTTTAATTTTCTGCTTAAGCCACCATTGTGATTTTCAACGTCTTTGTTTGTTTCTTGTATATATGTGTGTGTATATATATATATATATATATATATATATATATATATATATATATATATATATATATACAGGTAGCCCTCAGTTTACGCCGGGGTTAGGTTCCAGAAGGAATGGTTGTAAATTGAAACCGTTGTAAATTGAAACCGAGTTTATAATGTAAGTCAATGGGAAGTGAGAGAGATAGGTTCCAGGCCCCTCTCAAAATTGTCATAAGTAACACCTAATACATTATTTTTAAAGTTTGAAATGAAGACTTTAAATGCTAAACAGCACTATAAACCTAATAAAATAATCACACAACACAGAATATATGATTAAACTAAGTTAAATTAACAAAAACATTTGCTAAACAGCATTATAAACCTAATAAAATAATCACACAACACAGACTTCACTTGTATTTTTCTGCAAACAGTTCTTTCTATGCATTCCAATCTGGACTGATTTATAGACAGGAAGATCTTGTTCCTTTGAAATCTGCTCGATAGCTCAGGTCTGGTTAAACTGATTAATTTCAGCTTGCTTGGCTTTGCTGCAACACAAGCGGACAGCTCCACCTACTGGCTATTTTAATAAATGTACTGCTTCTCAATGCTTTTCAATAGCAGTCACATGACTGGAAAAAAAGGTTTTTATTCTGAAACGGTGTAAATTGAACCGTAAAACGAGGGCCACCTGTATATATATATATATATATATATATATATATATATACACTGTGTGCAGAATTATTAGGCAAATGAGTATTTTGACCAAATCATCCTCTTTATGCATGTTGTCTTACTCCAAGCTGTATAGGCTCGAAAGCCTACTACCAATTAAGCATATTAGGTGATGTGCATCTCTGTAATGAGAAGGGGTGTGGTCTAATGACATCAACACCCTATATCAGGTGTGCATAATTATTAGGCAACTTCCTTTCCTTTGGCAAAATGGGTCAAAAGAAGGACTTGACAGGCTCAGAAAAGTCAAAAATAGTGAGATATCTTGCAGAGGGATGCAGCACTCTTAAAATTGCAAAGCTTCTGAAGCGTGATCATCGAACAATCAAGCGTTTCATTCAAAATAGTCAACAGGGTCGCAAGAAGCGTGTGGAAAAACCAAGGCGCAAAATAACTGCCCATGAACTGAGAAAAGTCAAGCGTGCAGCTGCCAAGATGCCACTTGCCACCAGTTTGGCCATATTTCAGAGCTGCAATATCACTGGCGTGCCCAAAAGCACAAGGTGTGCAATACTCAGAGACATGGCCAAGGTAAGAAAGGCTGAAAGACGACCACCACTGAACAAGACACACAAGCTGAAACGTCAAGACTGGGCCAAGAAATATCTCAAGACTGATTTTTCGAAGGTTTTATGGACTGATGAAATGAGAGTGAGTCTTGATGGGCCAGATGTATGGGCCCGTGGCTGGATTGGTAAAGGGCAGAGAGCTCCAGTCCGACTCAGACGCCAGCAAGGTGGAGGTGGAGTACTGGTTTGGGCTGGTATCATCAAAGATGAGCTTGTGGGGCCTTTTTGGGTTGAGGATGGAGTCAAGCTCAACTCCCAGTCCTACTGTCAGTTTCTGGAAGACACCTTCTTCAAGCAGTGGTACAGGAAGAAGTCTGCATCCTTCAAGAAAAACATGATTTTCATGCAGGACAATGCTCCATCACACGCGTCCAAGTACTCCACAGCGTGGCTGGCAAGAAAGGGTATAAAAGAAGAAAATCTAATGACATGGCCTCCTTGTTCACCTGATCTGAACCCCATTGAGAACCTGTGGTCTATCATCAAATGTGAGATTTACAAGGAGGGAAAACAGTACACCTCTCTGAACAGTGTCTGGGAGGCTGTGGTTGCTGCTGCACGCAATGTTGATGGTGAACAGATCAAAACACTGACAGAATCCATGGATGGCAGGATTTTGAGTGTCCTTGCAAAGAAAGGTGGCTATATTGGTCACTGATTTGTTTTTGTTTTGTTTTTGAATGTCAGAAATGTATATTTGTGAATGTTGAGATATTATATTGGTTTCACTGGTAAAAATAAATAATTGAAATGGGTATATATTTGTTTTTTGTTAAGTTGCCTAATAATTACGCACAGTAATAGTCACCTGCACACACAGATATCCCCCTAAAATAGCTAAAACTAAAAACAAACTAAAAACTACTTCCAAAACTATTCAGCTTTGATATTAATGAGTTTTTTGGGTTCATTGAGAACATGGTTGTTGTTCAATAATAAAATTAATCCTCAAAAATACAACTTGCCTAATAATTCTGCACTCTCTGTATATATATATATATATATATATATATATATATATATATATATATATATATATATATATATATATATATATATATATATATGTGTGTGTGTTTGTAGCTATATATATATATATATATATAGAGAGAGAGAGAGAGAGAGAGAGAGAGAGAGAGAGTGAGAACTCTAGGACATTGTTTTGTTAATCTAGTCACCTAGCACTCCTCTCTGCCAGAATTTTGAGCTTTTAAAACAGGAGCTTATCCAACGAGCTAAACAGCTGACAATAAAGCATAATAAAAGATCCATTTATGTGATCTGTTTCTGATACACTGGGGGCAATTCCCTTTTCTTTGGTTTTGTAGGCAGTATACTTTAGCTTATAATATTAGTTTAATGAACTACTGGCAGAAAAGCCATGGAAACTGTGCTTTGCTGGACGGGTTAGTTGGCAGTGCAGCACGAAGGCTTCCAACAGAGCAGAGCAATGCTTTAAATAGTGTGTATGTACGAGACAGCTACCATATGTACACAGCTTGCGTGACTCAATGTGTTTGCATTCTCGTCCATTGCTGTGAACTGGAGAGGTCTTGAATTTGCATGCTTGACAAATCAGGGAGCAGTGAGCATTTGTCCTGCCAAAATCCCAAACTTACAGGGTTTTTAAACCCCTAGGTGGCCAGAAAAAGGTTGCAGGCAACCAAAGGGTTAAAACAGATTGATTTATTTTTTTCCTTTTCTTAAGATAAAATCTTTGCAGTAAAACTGGCTTCGTTTCTTAGGAGGACATGACATCTGATACACTGCCTTGCTTGCTAAAGGAGTTGCCAGCAGCAGAAAAATGCAAGCCAGTGAGATCTTGAACCCTTATATAAAATTATACTTGCTAGGTAACATTTCGGAAACAGCTACTGGAAATTTGATTGAAAAATAAAATATTGTAATTCTGGAAAAAAAACATGTGCTACTTCTTGTAACAGTAAAATGTGTAATTAGGCACAGAAAATGACATTTTTAAAGGGGCATGAAACATTTTTCTTTCATGATTAAGACTAGAGTGTACAATAAAAAAAAAAAAAACTATAATTTATCAAATGTAATGTCTTGGTTTCATTTGTTGAAATGCAGTAGGCAGACTTCAGAATAAAAATATATGACACCTTTGTCCTGAAATAAACCTTAAAGAGACATTTTTGTCTTTGTTTCATCTAAAAGATGTCATTTTTTGTAAGTGTATGTCCCTTTGCTGAATAAAGCTTTCTTGTCAAATTCCCAGAGCCACGCCCCCCTCAACCAATAAAGCGGTGTGAGTTGTTCTTATAATCCATTAAATAAAGCAGGAAGTAGGACATACTAATATAATATAATTTCTTGCTCTGTCTGATCTATGAATGTTTCATTTTGACTTTCATGTTAAAGGGACATGAAACCCAATTTTATTTCTTTCATGATTCAGATAGAGACTACAATTATTATTTTTTAATTATTGAGGTAAACAAGAAAAGAAACACATTACATATGTAATACTGACGTGTACAATTATATATACAGACAATAATGCTAATATAAGTACTAGAAGTAACAATCTATAACAGGACATTCATTACAAGCTTGTACAATTTTATATGATTCAGCAGTCTTAATATTACTTTGTGAAGAAAAAGATTTTCCTGAATACCGCTATTTTCTATCTCCTATGTCAGGAAGAGGCCACTTTTGGACCTCCAACCACTCAAAAACCTTCATTTAAGTAAAATTTAAATTGGAACCCACTCTGATGAAAAGTGGTCTCTGGTGGATCACCAAGAATGCAAATGAAGTAGTGGTGGGGGTCTTGTAGTATGAAGCCAATTGGGCCTCTCTTGGGCCCATAAAGAAAAATATGAGAGGAGTTCACTTGTAATATCATACCAAAAATGATCGATTGTATATAACGTAGTCAAAACAGGGTATGGCATGAATAAACTATTGACCCACACCAACTAAAATATATGATGTAACTGGGTATCTAAACAGAAGACTTACAGACCAGATGAGTATCAGTTAAGCGGTCTCAGAGTTAGGGCTATAACAATACGCAGGGTTAGTTCCAAACCTCTTTGGTCATTCAGCTACAAATTTGAAAGCTCCAAAAAACTGCAGCCGTAGGCTTGTGGAATATAGGTGAATAGGAGGCTACCCTTAGTTAACTGTTTAAAACGAGTTTCTAAGGAGATAGTAAATTGCATGGATAACTTGGAAATACAGTTACTGACTTATTATGAATATTTGGCTGCATACGCATAATTCTGAAATGTAGGTCCCATGTTGTCTATAGCTAAGGTTTCAGGCATTAACTCCTATACTCTTAAAAGTAAATAACCTCAGAAAATGGGGCTCATCCCCCTGTCCCGGCCGCTGACAGCAGGACAAGCCCTGGATTGCATGAGTAAGGTTGCAAGACATTAGGTAGGACAGCATACAAACCCCATATTTACAAGTATCTCTCCCAGTTGGGGTGGGCTATGACCAAAATAATATTATAACAATAACGGTACAATCCTGCTTCTTATAGCGGTATTCTTATTCAAGAGAAGAAGTCACATAGATATGTCTACCCACAGTCTAACAATGGCAACAAACAGTAATAGGCTGAGGGACTGGCACTTACTATAAGATTACAAAAGAGACTACAATTTTAAACAACTTTCCAATTGCTTCTATTTTTCAATTTGCTTCATTCTCTTGCTATCCTTTGCTGAAAGGTTTATCTAGGTAAGCTCAGGAGCAGCAAATAACCTAGGTTCTAGCTGCTGATTGGTGGATGCATATATATAACGATTGTCATTGGCTCACCCATGTATTCAGTTAGAAACCAATAGTGCATTACTGCTTCTTAAACATATGATACCAAGAGAATGAAACACATTTGACAATAGAAGTAAATTACCTAAATCATAAAAAAAAAATGTTTTGGTTTCATGTACCTTTCATTTTTCTTTCCTTTATATATTGTTTTACAAGAGGTACCAATAGCATCCAATGGTTGTTTTTAAATTAAAACTTTTCATTTTTAAATTCTGCTCAGCTCTTTTATATGTGTAGTGTTTCTTTTATATGTATAGTGTTCATTTTATATGTATAGTGTTCCTTTTATATGTATAGTATTCCTTTTATATGTGCAGTGTTCCTTTTATATGTGCAGTGTTCCTTTTATATGTGCAGTGTTCCTTTTATATGTATAGTGTTCCTTTTATATGTATAGTATTCCTTTTATATGTATAGTGTTCCTTTTATATGTATAGTGTTCCTTTTATATGTATAGTGTTCCTTTTATATGTGTAGTGTTCATTGTATATGTATAGTGTTCCTTTTATATGTGCAGTGTTCCTTTATATGTGCAGTGTTACTTTTATATGTGCAGTGTTCCTTATATATGTATAGTGTTCCTTTTATATGTAGTGTTCCTTTTATATGTATAGTGTTCCTTTTATATGTGCAGTGTTCCTTTTATATGTAGTGTTCCTTTTATATGTGCAGTATTCCTTTTATATGTAGTGTTCCTTTTATATGTGAAGTATTCATTTTATATGTATAGTATTCCTTTTATATGTGCAGTGTTCCTTATATATGTATAGTATTCCTTTTATATGTGCAGTGTTCCTTTTATATGTATAGTATTCCTTTTATATGTGCAGTGTTCCTTTTATATGTATAGTATTCCTTTTATATGTGCAGTGTTCCTTTTATATGTATAGTATTCCTTTTATATGTGCAGTGTTCCTTTTATATGTGCAGTGTTCCTTTTATATGTGCAGGGTTCCTTTTATATGTGCAGTGTTCCTTTTATATGTATAGTGTTCCTTTTATATGTGCAGTGTTCCTTTTATATGTATAGTATTCCTTTTATATGTGCAGTGTTCCTTTTATATGTGCAGTGTTCCTTTTATATGTGCAGTGTTCCTTTTATATGTATAGCGTTCCTTTTATATGTGCAGTGTTCCTTTTATATGTATAGTGTTCCTTTTATATGTATAGTGTTCCTTTTATATGTGCAGTGTTCCTTTTATATGTGTAGTGTTCCTTTTATATGTGTAGTGTTCCTTTTATATGTGTAGTGTTCATTGTATATGTATAGTGTTCCTTTTATATGTGCAGTGTTCCTTTTATATGTGCAGTGTTGATTTTATATGTATAGTATTCCTTTTATATGTATAGTGTTCCTTTTATATGTATAGTATTCCTTTTATATGTATAGTGTTCCTTTTATATGTTTAGTGTTCCTTTTATATGTTTAGTGTTCCTTTTATATGTATAGTGTTCCTTTTATATGTGCAGTGTTCCTTTTATATGTATAGTGTTCCTTTTATATGCGCAGTGTTCCTTTTATATGTGCAGTGTTGCTTTTATATGTGTAGTGTTCATTGTATATGTATAGTATTCCTTTTATATGTGCAGTGTTCCTTTTATATGTGCAGTGTTCCTTTTATATGTATAGTGTTCCTTTTATATGTATAGTATTCCTTTTATATGTGCAGTGTTCCTTTTATATGTATAGTGTTCCTTTTATATGTGTAGTGTTCCTTTTATATGTGTAGTGTTCCTTTTATATGTGTAGTGTTCATTGTATATGTATAGTATTCCTTTTATATGTGCAGTATTCCTTTTATATGTGCAGTGTTCCTTTTATATGTATAGTGTTCCTTTTATATGTATAGTATTCCTTTTATATGTGCAGTGTTCCTTTTATATGTATAGTGTTCCTTTTATATGTATAGTGTTCCTTTTATATGTGTAGTGTTCCTTTTATATGTGTAGTGTTCCTTTTATATGTGTAGTGTTCCTTTTATATGTGTAGTGTTCCTTTTATATGTGCAGTGTTCCTTTTATATGTGCAGTGTTCCTTTTATATGTATAGTGTTCCTTTTATATGTATAGTGTTCCTTTTATATGTGCAGTGTTCCTTTTATATGTATAGTGTTCCTTTTATATGTGTAGTGTTCCTTTTATATGTGTAGTGTTCCTTTTATATGTATAGTGTTCCTTTTATATGTGCAGTGTTCCTTTTATATGTATAGTGTTCCTTTTATATGTGCAGGGTTCCTTTTATATGTGCAGTGTTCCGTTTATATGTATAGTGTTCCTTTTATATGTATAGTGTTCCTTTTATATGTGCAGTGTTCCTTTTATATGTATAGTGTTCCTTTTATATGTGCAGTGTTCCTTTTATATGTGCAGTGTTCCTTTTATATATATATAGTGTTCCTTTTATATGTGCAGTGCTCCTTTTATATGTGCAGTGTTCCTTTTATATGTGCAGTGTTTCTTTTATATGTGCAGTGTTCCTTTTATATGTATAGTGTTCCTTTTATATGTGTAGTGTTCCTTTTATATGTATAGTGTTCCTTTTATATGTGCAGTGTTCCTTTTATATGTAAAGTATTTCTTTTATATGTTTAGTGTTCCTTTTAAATGTGTAGTGTTCCTTTTATATGTGCAGTGTTCCTTTTATATGTGCAGTGTTCCTTTTATATGTGCAATATTCCTTTTATATGTTTAGTGTTCCTTTTATATGTGCAGTGTTCCTTTTATATGTAAAGTATTCCTTTTATATGTGCAGTGTTCCTTTTATATGTACAGTGTTCCTTTTATATGTAAATTATTCCTTTTATATGTAAAGTGTTCCTTTTATATGTATAGTGTTCCTTTTATATGTATAGTGTTCCTTTTATATGTATAGTATTCCTTTTATATGTAAAGTGTTCCTTTTATATGTATAGTGTTCCTTTTATATGTGCAGTGTTCCTTTTATATGTGCAGTGTTCCTTTTTGGATATGCATTGTTCTATACTGTTTTATTTAATTATTTAATTAACAGCACACATCATATATTTATTAAGAGCAAATAAAATACAGAATCCTTACACCACAGAGGTTCTCTGATATTTCTTTGTCCTTTGGTTATTAGGACATCGCCAGAAACTAGACGAGCAGACAAAGCCCGGGAGTTTGTCGTTTTCTGAGCGTCTTAGCGAACTGGAGCAGTTACGGCGCACGGCAATGAGAGTCAGTCCGCATCACCCAACTCCTACATCCAACCCACGGGCATCCCTAAATCACGCCACTGCATTTAACCCACAGCCTCAAACCCAGATACAGGGTGAGTACTCAAAGCAGCCAATCCATAACTTAAAGAGACATTACAATCTTTGAGAGTGTAATACAAAGGGCCGGATTAAGAGTGTAAAGATACTAAGTGCTTTCGCTAGAGCGCTAATTGCGCTAGAAGTAAACTTTTGCGTGCGCGACGGGTAGCGCTCCAATTATGAGTTAACAGTAAAAAGTTATTGCTCTTGCACTTACTCTACGCTCGCAAAAAGCCGAATTTAAAATATAGCTCGTGCAATACCTGATTCTCCCATAGAACTAAATGGAGGGAAAAAAAAGTAGAAAAAAACTAACACCCTTCTCACGCCCAAATCCGATTCCATATTCTAATGTGCGCTAACCCGACATGAAACTATGAATATTTCACATTCCAATGTTCTTTACATAGCAGAATATGTTCTATTTATTCATAAATACAAATTTCTACTTATATCTGATTGTATTTTGGTACAATATATATCTATACATATATATATATATACATATACATGATGATATGTAGGTATAGATATATACAGATATATATAAGAATATCTATTTATAAATACTTAGAACATATTCTGCTATGTAAAGAACATTGGAATGTGAAATATTTACAGGAAATACACAGTATAACATTTTATTAAATATGAATATTTCATAAGTATGCTTCAACATGTTTTCATCTACATAACTGCATATGTGTACATGTGTATTTATGTGTTTATATGTGTATATATGTCAGTAAATACATATATACACATATAAATACATATGTACACACACATATATATATATATATATACATCTTTAGACATGTATATGTATGTGTGTGTCTATATATGTATACATATGTATTTATGTGTTTATATGTGTATATATGTCAGTAAATACATATATACACATATAAATACATATGTACACACACACACATATATAAATATACATCTTTAGACATGTATATGTATGTGTGTGTCTATATATGTATACATATGTATTTATGTGTATATATGTCAGTAAATACATATATACACATATAAATACTAGGGATGCACCGAAATTTCGGCCGCAGAAAGTTTCGGCCGAAAATTGCATTTTTGGCTATTTCGTTTTTCGTTTTTTTTGCCCGTTAGTTTCGGTAAAATTATTGTGTAGCATATTTCAAATTTGATGCTAGCCTAGAGCTGCTGTTTAAGTTTATTACTTCACTTACTGTTCTGCATATAATGAGTTTTCTAGGATTATACTTTATTTGGATAATTGGTAAAAAAAAAAAAAACCTGTTAAATATGATTATGTTACATAAAACTAAATGAAGAATAATACAGTATATTGATATTTATAATTGTTTTAAGTAGGGATGCACCAAAATTTTGGTCGCAGAAAAATTTTGGTCTAAAATTGCATTATTTTTTGCCTGTTTTTTTTTTTCTTGGTAAAATTATTGTGTAGCATATTATTGTTTTAAGATATTTTTGTCCAATTTTAGTGTGTTACTTTCAATAAAAGTGTGGGCTTTTTTTATTGGCTCTAATTATGCAAAAAAAAAAAACTAAAAAAATATAATTTGAAAATAATTTGAAAAAATACATTTTCGGTATCAGTTTCGGTTTTCGGCCAAGTGCATCCCGGATTTTCGGATTCGGTTTCGGTCCAGAATTTCCATTTCGGTGCATCACTAATAAATACATATGTACACACACACACACACACATATATATATATATATATATATATATATACACACATCTTTAGCCATGTATATGTATGTTTATCTATGTTAAAAGCCCTTTGCAGCCTTGTTTTTTCTAACACATGAGATCTCATATCTTTGAGCCTTTATAATTTTTTTGTATAATTTTGTCATTTTATTATTAGTGTAACTATATTGTATAATGTATTTTTGATGTATTTTGTGACACTTTTTTGTTTCGTGAAACAGTTAACCAGCTCTGAGGACGCACTCACCCAATGAACATTTTAAACAACTTTCCAATTTAGTTATATTATTAATTTTGCTTGGTTCTCTTGCTATTCTTAAAGAGAAATCCTAGGTGAACTCAAGAGCGTGCATCTGTCTTTAGCCATCTGGCAGCAGTGTTTTCAACATTGTTTATAGCAATGATATACATAGATGCAAACACTGCTGCCATAAGGGCATATTTATCAAGGTCTGGCGGACCTGATCCGACACTGCGGATCAGGTCCGCCAAACCTCGCTGAATTCGGCGAGCAATACGCTCGCCGTATTCAGCATTGCACCAGCAGCTCACAAGAGCTGCTGGTGTAACGCCGCCCCCTGCAGACTTGCGGCCAATAGGTCGCCAGCAGGGGGGTGCCAATCAACTCGATCGGGTTGATTTCCGGCGATGTCTGTCTTTGTGACCGATGCTTCATAACTGCTGTTTCTGGCGAGCCTGCAGGCTCGCCAGAAACACAGGGCATCAAGCCCCATTCGGAGCTTGATACATATGCCCCATAGGCTGTTATTGACATGTTTAGGGTCCCATAAGCCTACCTAGCTTTACTCTACAACAAAGGATACCAAGAGAAGAAAGCAAATTTGACAATATACATACGTTTGAAAGTTGTTTAAAATTGCATGCTCTGTCTGAATAATTCAAGCTTAATTTTTACTTTACTGTCCCTTTAATCTATAACCCCAGCCCATAACCATTCCTTTATTTCAAGATCATGACATTTGTGCATGGGAAGTCATAGTCAACGAGATTTTAGCATATAAACTAGATCTCTGCAGCCACATCAATCTTTACTCTAAAATTATGATCAGTGATCTTTCTTGCTTTGTGATATTACCCCAGTGATCTTTCTTGCTTTGTGATATTACCCCAGTGATCTTTCTTGCTTTGTGATATTACCCCAGTGATCTTTCTTGCTTTGTGATATTACCCCAGTGATCTTTCTTGCTTTGTGATATTATTGCCAGATAACAAAAACTACATTTAGAAGAGAGTACTAGTTTCATTGTTAATTAATAGCACCCATAAAAAGCAGTCTTTGATCTTAGTACAGAGATACATTTGAATTTTACTGTCACCCGCATCTTTGCTTATTTGGTTTTCCCCCCTTGCCTACAAGATTGTTATAGTTTGTACCCCTGTGTTCTACGGAATCCTGTGTATGAATCTTGTGTGATCACCTACAATGTTTATCTGTGTTTAAAATCTGTGCACAGAGCAAGATGTAAAAGGTGGTATGTTCAGATGTTTCAGAAGTATAGCCTGTGCAAAGAGGTTTTGTGCATCGTTTTGGGTGTATGAAGGGGTTTTATTTTTAGCTATAAAAACAATTTATGAGTTATTTTGTGGGCCAATAGTTCTGTCAATACTTCTCAAGCCTTTAAAGAGTTTTGTGACTTATTTAGTGTGGGAAGCGTTGCACGAGGTTATTCCCAGCATGCTCGGCAGCAGACAGCACAGCAGACACAGACAGATTTCACTATTTACAAAGAAAAAAATAACTTAATTTGTGGCCGAGGTGGTTAACCTCAAGATTGCAACTGAAGAGTTCTCCAGTAATAAACTATATACATGCACAAACACACACACATATATATATATATATTTATATATTATATATATATATATATATATACTGTATATATGTACACACACAAAAATACTCACATATACATATACAGCTTTGAGCCCTTACCAGTCCAAACCTTATCATATACCATATCCTTAAAACGCTGTTAAAACATTAATTGCAATAAAAAAACTATATTTTACATTAAATATGTAAAACTTTCCAGTACAATTATGTGTTGCGCTCAAGCCATCACATAACTCACCATTCGTAATATGAGCAATGATATTTCACCCTGCACTATCCATTTAACGTATAGGGCTCGCTAAACAAAATGTCAGTAAGATTCTCTGGTAAATTGTTTTTACCTTTTACTTATAATACCAGATTATTCGCTATTCTTATGGTTAGCGCACTGTTGGTTGTGCTGTTTTACTGTCTCACACCCCATGGAAAGTCTTTTGAGTATGTTAAAATAATAATAATATAATGTCCCCTTAATATTTTAAACAACAAACAGTGGCAAACTACACACAAGAAGTAGTAATTAATAATTAACTGAAGCCATAATTTCCTGACAAATTTAGATAAAGATTTAGTCAGTTCTTGTCATAGACAGCTTTATTTTTTAACAAGGTGTAGTGTATATTTCCTTATATATAAAATATTATTCTTGCATTTATCACTTTAAACTTTGTAGAACCGTTCTGAAGGTTTGTTGTGTACTACGTAAAAACAAGTGCAGTAACTTAAAGTGCTTGTAAAGTACTTAAATATGATACAGCCTCGACTGTAACCATTGTCCTGATGGCTGAAGAGACAACAGGTGGCAGCTCCTCAACACAGTGACATCTCTTAGGAATGTCCCCACTGTATCTAAATGAAATCAGCTTGTAGACATTAGTTTCCAGTAAGCAGCTAAAGTGACTTCTCTACCACAGAGAAGGTCCTAGTATTGCTGTTTTCATTGCAAGGTACCATTTGTTGTTGTTACTATTATTATTATTAATATTATTAATAATAATTGTATTATTGTTAATATTATTATTATTTTTATTATTAATAATATTATTAATATTATTATTATTATTATTATTATTATTATTATTATTATTATTATTATTATTACAATTACTATTATTATAATTATTGTTATTAATATTACTTATATTATTATTATTATTATTATTATTATTAATAGTATTATTATTTCTAATAATAATAATATTACTATTATTATTAATAATAATAATATTAGTATAATAATAATTATTACCATATTGATAATAATATGATCAGCATGATTATTATTTTGGCCAACAATAATAGCTATGTAATAACTGGACATAAAATTAATAAATGAAAAAGTCTGCATGAAAATAAACAATGGGGAAGATTTATTAAATGGACATAAAAGTGCAAAAAAAGTAGGTTTGTGCATTTGTTTTATTACGAATGCAAATTTGTAACCAAAAAACACAGATATTCATTTTGTTTTCCGAACAGATGCACTAATTTAAAGAAAATGAACAAATACTGATGATAATTCATTAGTTTCAGTGTTCATTTGTTTCCTTTAAATGAGCTTTTAAGGGTTAAACACTTAGGTGCAGCGCACTGGAGAGCTGCGCTAATCCCAACTCTTCTTCACAGAGTCCCGGTGCTGCGCTAATATGAGGTTTAGCGCGGCAGATCCCAGAGCCTGCATTAAGGGAGAAGGTCCTATAGGGCAGGCTATGGGATCCGCCACGCTAAGGCTGCATGATTAGCGCAGCCCGGGACTCTGTGAAAAAGGTTGGGATTAGCGCGGCTCTCCAGTGCGCTACAGGTAAGTATACGGCTACAGGTGATCTTTTTCTCCCGTAGCAAAGGAACAATTACATTTGTTTAACAAAAATTTATGTAAATGTTCCCAGAATATTCAGTATTCGTTTTGTTTTAACAAATACCAAATAGTGAAGGAAAACTAAGTTTTTGGAAGATTCTTTCTGAATGATTCATATGTAATAAAGTCTAAAAAAAAAGTAAATATTCAACAGCATTAGAGGATTCTTTACTGCACTGTTTTTGCATATAACTATGGTGTTGTCGCAATCGTTTAGAAAAGTTTAACGATTTTTCTACAAAACTCACCATTAAATTCTAGGAGGATGTTTTATAGATTAATCATTTTATAAGGTTTTCTAAAGAATTGTAATCTACCCTTATGTGTTTAAACCTTTTAAATGGATTAAAGGACCAGTCAACACAGTAGATTTGCATAATCAACAAATGCAAGATAACAAAACAATGCAATAGCATACAAATGCATACACACTTATTCTTACACATGCTCAGTAGGAACTAGTGACTCAAAAAGTTTAAATATAAAAAGAATGTGCACATTTTGTTAATAGAAGTAAATTGGAAAGTTGTTTAAAATGGCATGCTCTATCTGAATAATGAAAGTTTAATTTTGATTGAGTGTCCCTTTAAATGCATAGCTCCATAGACTACTGGGAGCTAGCTGAATACATCTGGTGAGACAATGCCAAGAGGTATATGTGTGTAACCACCAACCACCAGCAAGCTCCCAGTAGTCCACTGCTGCTTCTGAGTCTACCTAGGTATGCTTTTTCAACAAAGGATAGCAAAAGAAGGAAGTACATTTGATAATAGAAATCAAAAGAAAAGTCTCTCAAATTGCATGCTCTGAGCCATGAAAGTTTACTTTTACCCCTTTAAGCACCATCTCCAGACAATCCAAGCTATGCAACTTTATTGCAGAAGAGTTTATAACAATGTTTGTAACAATGTTATACATATAGAAACAGGCACTCTCCTGAACCCTACTATGTTCCCTTTTAAAAGGGGCAAGTTTAAGACAGTGACTAAGAGAAAGGTAGATTTGATAATAAAAGTACATTGGATTTTTTTTATTGTATTCTCTTTCTGAATCATAAATGTTTAATTTAGACTTCCATATCTGTTTACCAGAGGTAGACCAGTAACTGCACAGCTGACACCTGAATGCACCAAAATATTTTGTGACAAAAAAAAAAAAAGACTTCTCTATATAAACTTTCACTACCTCTCAGGAATATTTCATAGCAATTAATTCCCAAAAGAACCTATTTAATTTGACACTATACAAAATATTGCTCCTTTGTCTAAGGACAGATGCACAAAAAAAAAGGAACCAGCATTTATTTGTAAAATAAATAAAGGTGCAGAACATGAGCTCGCTATCTTTATCCAGATTTTTTTAAATAAAAGGTTCAATCTGTCTGCAACTTCCTAATTTATTGAGTTTCATAACAGAAAGGAACGTAATTCAATGGAACCGTTTGCATATTTGTTATCCAAACGTTAAAGGGATATGAAACTCAAAAAAGTTCTCAGACAGAGCATGCAATTTTAAACAACTTTCTAATTGACTTTTATTAATAATTTGTCTTCATTCTCTTGGTATCTTTGGTATTAATTGTCTGGGGTTGCATATCCCTTTAATAAATCTGGGTGTCAATCACACGTTACAGTTTGTTACCTTTAGGATGAGAGGTAAGGTACACCTGCCACGTTGTTAACTGAACTAGTCAGAAGACAAAAGAGAGGTATGAACATTTACTACATCAAACAGATGTGAGGCTGAAAGATTACTCCCTGCATGGTCCCATCATAAATTAAAAGGGACAAAGTTGTCTCACTGTAGCAGATCTCTTTGCGCATGCAGAACCATGCAAATTGATATGTTTGTAGTCTCCCAGGTGCCACACATTTGAAAGAGATACAAAATACTTTGAAACTCTAATATGTTTAATAATGAATGGTAAAAAAACAATAACTTTGCAATATACTTTCATTATTTATTTTGCATTCTTTTCCTGTAATTAAACTGTGAAAATAGTAGGTTTCCTGTTGAAAGAAGCGTAGTCTTCACAAGCCTAACATTGCAACATATCTGCCCTTAACTGGCCTCAGCAGAGGTGATAAGATAGGAAACTACAAAACAATATACTGTTTACTAACAAAATGACAGTACGGCAGCCCAGATTGGCTTCTCCCGATGGGACAAATGACAGGTGAAGTGTAACCAATGAAAAATAAATTCAGGAAACAAGGTGTAAATGCAATTAGAACATTTTTATATGAGGCTGGTATGTAAATTTATTGCAAAACTATAGAAACTCTTATAACTAATGGTAATGCCCCCTTATCATAGTTGTGTATATATATATATATATATATATATATATGTATGTGTGTGTGCTTTTCAACAAAGGATAACAAGAAAGTAATTTTGATAATAGATGTGAATTTAAATCACACCATCTAAATCATGGGAGTTTGATTTTGTCTTGTCCCACTAACTGTTCAATCCAAGTAGCAATAACAGTCTTGGTACCCGAGATGTTTTAAAACTACATTTCCCATGATGCTTAGGCACTCAGCAGTCTAGATGAGCATCATGGAAAATGTAGTTCTGAAACATTACGGGTGCCAAGGTTCACCATCACTGGTCTAGGGGGTCGATCACAACCTTTTAGAAAAACTTATCAAATTATTTAGCTACAAAAATCCCAATTGACTTCAGTGTTGGTTTTCTGTTGAAAAAAACATTAGATACTATTTTTTATAAAATTTGTATTTTAAGAAAATGTGATGGACCCCTAGATTTGTTAAAGGTAAATAAAACTTAAAAGTTGTATTTGATGATTTAGATAGAGCATGCAGTTTTAAACAAGTTTGTAATTTAGTTCTATTATCAAATGTTCTTTGTTCTCTTGGTATTTTTTGTTGAAAAGCATGGACATAAGCTCAGGAGTTTGCACACGTCCGGATGGCAGTGATTTTGCAAGAAGGCTATCCATTTGCAAGAGCACTGGATAGCAGCACTATTTCCTGTCACGTAGCGCTCCAGGCACCTACCAATGTATCTGTTCAACTATCTGAATAGTTTTGAGCATGTTTCTTTAAAACCTGGAACCAGAATGAATAAATCCAGTATCAGAGTGTATATCTTCCAAAATAAGTACATTCTTACTATGATTCTATACACATATTACTGAGTTTGCTGTAATTAAAGAGACATAAAACATTAAATACACTTTATGCACCTCCCTCTAATCATGGCTGTCGCCATATTGGAAGCTAGGTTACACTGTGGGTATCTGAAGGAGAGCTACTGCACATGCGCCAACACATTAGCACTGGAATGTAGTGAAAGGCAGATTTCAAAATGGCTGCAAATAGACACAGAATAATCTCAATACTATACTTATAAAATGTATTTAGTGTTTAATGTCCCTTTAATATCAATGTATCATACTGTAAATGTTATTACTTATAATTTAGATTTTTATTAAATCACTAAACGGATTAAATATCATTATTATTATGCATGCAATATTTTCACATACAACCCCCATAAATGGAAACGACTGAGCTTTGAAAATCAGTCCCCTGATGCGAGCATTCGTTCCACAAGATATATTTTATAAAGTAAGCCGTGCAGTTGTTTCATATAATTAATCATTGCCAGTGTGGGTAGAAACAGCTACAACATTTTTGTTTTCTTGACAGACTGCCCAGATATTATATATTAATCAGTTCAGGGCCCTTGTTTTACAGCCTTAGCTTTTTTGTTTAAGACACAGAGAACTTGGACAGTGCAGTTGCCTGAAATAGGAGTAAGTTAAGTCAGCTGTATCACGTAACACTTTCACAGCAGGTAGCATCATAAAGGAAAACTGTCAGATAACTAAACACTGCTTCATTTCTTGCTTAAAGGGACATACTGTATGTGTGCAAAAAGAACAGTCAATGCACTATAAAATTAAAGAGCCATTAATGTAATGTTCTTTTGTTATTCAGAGTTTCCAACTAACTTCTATTATCAAATTTGCACATTTGCTTCGTTCCCATGGTATTTTTTGTTGAAGAGATACCTAGGTATAGGTGTCTACAGCACTACATGGCAGGGCATATTGCTGCCATCTAGTGCTCTTGCAAATGTATAATATTCTTGCAAAACTGCTGCAATTTAGTGCTTCAGAAATGGTCCGGCTCCTAAGCATACATCCCTGCTTTTTAACAAAAGATATCAAGAGAATGAAGGACATTTGATAATAGAAGTAAATTAGAAAGTTGTTTAAAATTGCTGCTCTGTATATGTATCATGAAAGAAATATTGTGGGTTTCATATTCTGAATACTGTAGGATCCCTGGAGCGTGGGAAAGTTAATTTTTTAACATTAAATTACAGGAAAAGCTGACAAAATAAATAATGAAAGTCGATTGCAAAGGTGTTTTTACTACCCATAATGAAATATATTTTGGGGAATTCAAAGTTTATTGACCCTTATTAAAGTAACATCTGTGTACCCATCAAGGTAACAAATAAGTAAACTGCTCTAAGTTGGATGTAATATTCGCCTATCACCATTAGTGTTATATGAAATACATTCTCAGCATTCTATAGAGCTATCTCATTATTTAGTGGGTTAAAAGACCACCAACCTAATCTAAATGTCATATGTGAATAAGGACCATCATATAAGTCAGTTTTGCCACCACTATGTACTTTTCTTAACTCATTGGGGGGGGGGGACAAAATTAACAAATTCATCTGTGTTTTAAGGTAGTGGCCCTGGCAGTAAATTTATAACTTGTTAAATGTAATTTATTCAAACCAATATATATGTGTGTGTTATATATATATATATGAAGAAGCAATTATGTACTCACTCTGTAGTGCCAAAAATTCTTTTGATTATAATAAAATATCCAGTTTTTGGGCATCAGTAAGGAACATTATAAATCTTTCGCACAAAAGTTTATTCACACAATATGTGCTTAAGGCACTGAAGGGAAGCAATACAATGCCGTGCTTATCAGACTGCTGGCAAACAAAGCCTACAGGTAACATGTCTGTACAGCAACCCAGGCTCTTTGAAGACAATAGTCAGAGACTTCATAACAAATTTTTGAGAACACCACGTGACAAGGGCACAGAATCTAGAATGGTGCAGATCTTCCATTTGTCACAAGAGACCGTCTGGAGCCTTGATCACTCCAAAGCTTTGGTGCCGAGCAACAGCTGTAAAAGCTATCCTAAAGCTATAAGGCCGTATCTTAAATAGTTCAGTGTGCTTTTTATTTTATGTTTATATATATATAAGCATTATTTCTAAGAAAGAGGCTGATGATAAACAAATGTGCGTTTTCCAATCTTGTTTTGTATGTTTAATTCCTGGAGGGGAGAGACAGTAACAGGTTGGTCAGTGTGTGCAGAAGGGAGAAGACTGGTCAGTGTGCAGCAGGGGGAAGACTGGTCAGTGTGTATTAGGGGGAAGACTGGTCAATGTGCAGCAGGGAGAAAACTGGTCAGTGTGCAGCAGGGAGAAGACTGGTCAGTGTGCAGCAGGGAGAAGACTGGTCAGTGTGCAGCAGGGAGAAGACTGGTCAGTGTGCAGCAGGGAGAAGACTGGTCAGTGTGCAGCAGGGAGAAGACTGGTCAGTGTGCAGCAGGGAGAAGACTGGTCAGTGTGCAGCAGGGAGAAGACTGGTCAGTGTGCAGCAGGGGGAAGACTGGTCAGTGTGTAGCAAGACTGGTCAGTGTGCAGCAGGGGGAAGACTGGTCAGTTTGCAGCAGGGAAAATACTGGTCAGTGTGCAGCAGGGGGGAGACTGGTCAGTGTGCAGCAGTTGGAAGACTGGTCAGTGTGCAGCAGGGAGAAGACCGGTCAGTGTGCAGCAGGGAGAAGACCAGTCAGTGTGCAGCAGGGAGAAGACTGGTCAGTGTGCAGCAGGGGAATAACTGGTCAGTGTACAGCAGGGAAAAGACTGGGGGAAGACTGTTCAGTGTGCAGCAGGGGGAAGACGGGTCAGTGTGCAGCAGGGAGAAGACTGCTCCGTGTGTAGCAGGGAGAAGACTGGTTAGTGTGCAGCAGGGGGAAGACTGGTCAGTGTGCAGCAGGGGGAAGACTGGTCAGTATGTAGCAGGGAGAAGACTGGTCAGTGTGCAGCAAGAGAAAGACTGGTCAGTGTGCAGCAGGGAGAAGACTTGTCAGTGTGCAGCAGGGGGAAGACTGGTCAGTGTGCAGCAGGGGGAAGACTGGTCAGTGTGCAGCAGGGGGAAGACTGGTCAGTGTGTAGCAGGGAGAAGACTGGTCAGTGTGCAGCAAGAGAAAGACTGGTCAGTGTGCAGCAGGGAGAAGACTTGTCAGTGTGCAGCAGGGGGAAGACTGGTCAGTGTGTAGCAGGGGGAAGACTGGTCAGTATGCAGCAGGGGGAAGACGGGTCAGTGTGTAGCAGGGAGAAGACTGGTTAGTGCGCAGCAGGGGGAAGACTGGTCAGTGTGTAGCAGGGGGAAGACTGGTCAGTGTGCAGCAAGAGAAAGACTGGTCAGTGTGCAGCAGGGAGAAGACTTGTCAGTGTGCAGCAGGGGGAAGACTGGTCAGTGTGCAGCAGGGAGAAGACTGGTCAGTGTGCAGCAGGGAGAAGACTAGTCAGTATGCAGCAGGGAGAAGATTAGTTTGTATGCAGCAGGGAGAAGACTGTTCAGTGCACAGCACTCCTATTATCAATTTTCTTCGTTCTCTTGGTATCTTTATTTGTAAAAAACAGGAATGTAAGGTTAGGAGCTGGCCCATTTTTGGTTCTGCACCTGGGTAGTGCTTGCTAATTAGTTACTACATTAAGTCCCCAATCAGCAAGCGCTACCCAGGTGCTGAACATAAAATGGGCTGGCTATTAAGTTTACATTCCTGCTTTTTGAAATAAAGATAGCAAGAGAACGAAGAAAAATTGATAATAGGAGAACATTAGAAAGTTGCTTAAAATGGCACGCTTTATCTGAATCATGAATGAAAAAATTTGGGTTTAGTATCCCTTTAACTTTAGTAGTTCCTCTTGACTTACCCCTGCAGCTTAATTAATATTTTTGTCTAGAACAGAGTGGGACCATCCTACACCTGACAATGTTTAAGCCCAAGTTCTGGCTGGGTCAACATTGTCAAACTATCTCAGATCTTGTTCAGTTTCTAATGTGCTCCTCATGTCCAGAGGAGAATGTATGTAAGTTTATCTAGCATTGGGCTTGGGTTGCCAGCTCAGCCATGATTTCCTGGACACTTATCAGTTATACATGCTGCAGGGTTTGCAGGTAAGAACATGAATTTCAACCCTGTACAGCACACAAATAGTGACACTGAACAGCACTATTCATGTTCCTCTCTGCACGCCCTGAAGCATGTATAACTCATAAGTGTCCAGGAAAACAGGGCCGAGGTGGCAACTCTACAAGGCTAAGCTTGGTATACACAACTCATTTTTCCCAATATTGAGATTGTATGTTAACCTTTTTGATACAATTATAGAATGCTGGTGTGATTTTGACTTATGTGTTTGTAGATGCTTTGTTCTCTTCTGACCTGCATTTCTGGCCAGTATCCTGTCACCAGTGTCTTGTCATAATACGCTATCCCACGTTCACACGTTTCCTGTTGTGCTACTAAACAGGCATATTCAACACTTAGCAAACGGCTTACTGTATGCGCTACAGAGCAGAGCAGCTGGCAGTACTCAGGGGCTTACAGTGCAGCCCACGGCCTGGCCTCCGAGCACTAAATTATTTTATTTTCTCACCACAAACGCACAAAATGTAACCTCTGAAACACACTCCCTTTTATTTAAAAAAAAAATCCATCTTCATGTCTAATTCTTATTATATATATATATATATATATATATATATATATATATATATATATATATATATATATATATATATATATATATATATATATATATATATATATATACACACACACACACACACACATATATATATATATATATATAAAAACACACCTTTCTACATGAATACACACACAAAAATACATAGACACTCAGACATACATAAACACGCGTACATAGATGCATGCACACATGCACACAAACTCACATGCAGAGATATACAAACACGCTCACACATATGCTTGCACACATACATAAACAAACACACATGTACATACACACACATACAAACATATACAAATACACATGCGCACACACACATGCATAAACACACACACATATACACACACACATACAAACATATACAAATACACATGCGCACACACACATGCATAAACACACACACATATACACACACACATACAAACATATACAAATACACATGCGCACACACACATGCATAAACACACACACATATACATACACACATACAAACATATACAAATACACATGCATAAACACACACACATATACACACACATATACATACACACATACAAACATATACAAATACACATGCGCACACACACACATGCATAAACACACACACATATACATACACACATACAAACATATACAAATACACATGCGCACACACACATGCATAAACACACACACATATACACACACACATACAAACATATACAAATACACATGCGCACACACACATGCATAAACACACACACATATACATACACACATACAAACATATACAAATACACATGCATAAACACACACACATATACACACACATATACATACACACATACAAACATATACAAATACACATGCGCACACACACACATGCATAAACACACACACATATACACACACACATACAAACATATACAAATACACATGCGCACACACACATGCATAAACACACACACATATACATACACACATACAAACATATACAAATACACATGCGCACACACACATGCATAAACACACACACATATACACACACACATACAAACATATACAAATACACATGCGCACACACACATGCATAAACACACACACATATACATACACACATACAAACATATACAAATACACATGCATAAACACACACACATATACACACACATATACATACACACATACAAACATATACAAATACACATGTGCACACACACACATGCATAAACACACACACATATACATACAAACATATACAAATACACATGCACACACACACATGCATAAACACACACACATATACATACACACATACAAACATATACAAATACACATGCGCACACACACATGCATAAACACACACACATATACACACACACATACAAACATATACAAATACACATGCACACACACACATGCATAAACACACACACATATACACACACACATACAAACATATACAAATACACATGCACACACACACATGCATAAACACACACACATATACACACACACATACAAACATATACAAATACACATGCGCACACACACATGCATAAACACACACACATATACATACACACATACAAACATATACAAATACACATGCATAAACACACACACATATACACACACATATACATACACACATACAAACATATACAAATACACATGCGCACACACACACATGCATAAACACACACACATATACATACACACATACAAACATATACAAATACACATGCGCACACACACATGCATAAACACACACACATATACACACACACATACAAACATATACAAATACACATGCGCACACACACATGCATAAACACACACACATATACATACACACATACAAACATATACAAATACACATGCATAAACACACACACATATACACACACATATACATACACACATACAAACATATACAAATACACATGCACACACACACATGCATAAACACACACACATATACATACACACATACAAACATATACAAATACACATGCGCACACACACATGCATAAACACACACACATATACATACACACATACATACAAACATATACAAATACACATGCATACACACACATGCATAAACACACACACATATACATACACACATACAAACATATACAAATACACATGCGCACACACACATGCATAAAGACACACACATATACATACACACATACAAACATATACAAATACACATGCGCACACACACATGCATAAAGACACACACATATACATACACACATGCACACACACACATGCATAAACACACACACATATACATACACACATACAAACATATACAAATACACATGCGCACACACACATGCATAAACACACACACATATACATACACACATACAAACATATACAAATACACATGCACACACACACATGCATAAACACACACACATATACATACACACATACAAACATATACAAATACACATGCGCACACACACATGCATAAACACACACAAACATATACAAATACACATGCACACACACACATGCATAAACGCACACATGTAAATGACCAGTTAAGCACTATTAAACAGACCTAGCATTACATATATAAAGCGTATTACCAGTATTTTACAGGCATCAATTAACTCTTTGGCTGCCAAGAGCTGCAACACAATGTCCTGCACTATGTATGACTAGTGGGATACACAAATGACCTGGCACTGAAAGAGTTAGGAGAGACGATTGTGCAACCTCACAAACCTTAATCACTCGCTGCCCTATACTCATGCATAGAAAAGTCTGTTATAATCTCTCCCTGGCAGTACACTTGATGTATTGATGCAGCAGCTTCAGATTACACAGCAAAGTAAATAAATAACAAGTCCTCCGATCCTCAAAGGCAA
Source organism: Bombina bombina (assembly GCF_027579735.1). Lineage (NCBI taxonomy): Eukaryota > Metazoa > Chordata > Amphibia > Anura > Bombinatoridae > Bombina > Bombina bombina. Next base: position 107,229,834 of record NC_069501.1, read on the forward strand.
ACAAGTAATGAAACAAAAATATTCTTTACGTTTTCAGGGTTGAATGCCAACAAGCTTTATTGTCCCACCCATGTATTAAAGGGACATAAAACTCATTTTTTACATATGCATGGAATGCATCAGCAATTAATCCCTATATTGCAAAATGTTCGCATACATAACCTGTCATTTTACATTGTTTTGCAGTCTATTGACACACCCTTTTTAAAGCCTCTTATCTGCTCTGCAGATATCAATTAGTGGCGGGGTGGGGGCTATAAATGAGCTACAACATGGATCAAACAATCACTGTATCAAATGCAGCAGGGTTAGACTTCTTAAGCATAGAGTATGCACTTCCAATTCTCACATGAGTCGGAAAACCCATAATTTTCCAAATCAAATTATAAAAAAGAAGAGTTTTTTTTTTTTCCTCAAAGTTAAACTCCCTAATAACATACGGCTAGATTATGAGTTTTGTGTTAGAAGCTGTGCGGAGCTAACGAGCAGTTTATGCTCACCGCTCACTTACAGACAGCGCTGGTATTACAGGTTTTTAGATGGCGTCCCTTCAATTCCGATTGGCTGATAGAATTCTATCAGCCAATCGGAATTAAGGTAGGATAAATCATATTGGCTGATGCAATCAGCCAATAGGATTGAACTTCAATCCTATTGGCTGATCAAATCAGCCAATAGGATTGAGCTGGCATTCTATTGGCTGTTCCAATCAGGATTTTTTCTACCTAAAAAATAGGATTTTTTCTACCTTAACTCCGATTGGCTGCTAGAATTCTATCAGCCAATCAGAATTGAAGGGACGCCATCTTGGATGACATCATTTAAAGGAACCTTCATTCAGTCGTAGCCATGGAAAGAAGAGGATGCTCCGCGTCGGATGTCTTGAAGATGGACCCGCTCCGCGCAGGATGGATGAAGAGAGAAGATGCCGTCTGGATCAAGACTTCTGCCCGTCTGGAGGACCACTTCTGCCCGGCTTGGATGAAGACTTCTGCCCGTCTGGAGGACCACTTCTGCCCGGTTGGGTGAATACGTCTCCCGGAAGGGTGATCTTCAGGGGGTTAGTGTTAGGTTTTTTAAGGGGGGATTGGGTGGGTTTTAGAGTAGGGTTGGTTGTGTGGATGGTGGGTTTTAATGTTGGGGGGGATTTGTAATTTTTTTTACAGGTAAAAGAGCTGATTACTTTGGGGCAATGCCCCGCAAAAGGCCATTTTAAGGGCTATTTGTAATTTAGTGTAGGGTAGGACTTTTTTTATTTTGGGGGGCTTTTTTATTTTGTTAGGAGGATTAGATTAGGTGTAATTAGTTTAAAAATCTTGTAATTTGTTTATTATTTTCTGTAATTTAGTGTTTGTTTGTTTTTGTACTTTAGATAATTTTATTTAATTTAGGGAATTAATTTAATTATAGTGTAGTGTTAGGTGTAATTGTAATTTAGGTTAGGTTTTATTTTACAGGTACTTTTGTATTTATTTTAGCTAGGTGGTTATTAAATAGTATATAACTATTTAATAACTATTCTACCTAGTTAAAATAAATACAAACTTGCCTGTAAAATAAAAATAAACCCTAAACTAGCTACAATGTAATTATTAGTTATATTGTAACTAGCTTAGTGTTTATTTTATAGGTAAGTATTTAGTTTTAAATAGGAATAATTTAGTTAATGATAGGAATTTTATTTATATTTATTTAAATTATATTTAAGTTAGGGGGGGTTAGACTTAGATTTAGGGGTTAATAACTTTAATATAGTGGCGGCGACGTTGGGGGTGGCAGATTAGGGGTTAATAAATGTAGGTAAGTGTCGGCGATGTTAAGGACGGCAGATTAGAGGTTAATAAAATTTAACTAGTGTTTGCAAGGCGGGAGTGCGGCGGTTTAGGGGTTAATATATTTATTATAGTGGCGGCAATGTCCGGTTTGGCAGATTAGGGGTTTAAAAAAGTGTTTGCGATGTGGGGGGGCCTCGGTTTAGGGGTTAATATGTAGTTTATGGGTGTTAGTGTACTTTTTAGCACTTTAGTTAAGCGTTTTATGCTACGGCGTTGTAGTGTAAAACTCTTAACTACTGACTTTTAAATGCGGTACCAGGCTTGACAGGAGAGGGTCTACCGCTCACTTTTAGGCAGACTCGTAATACCGGCGCTATGCAAGTCCGATTGAAAAAAGAGGATACGCAATTGAAGTGGATTCGCGGTATTTTCGAGTCTGGCCCAAAAAGTGACCGGTACACCTGTACCTGCAAGACTCGTAATACCAGCGGGCGTTGAAAAGCAGCATTGGGACCGGCCAACGCTGCTTTTTAAGCCTAACGCAAGACTCGTAATCTAGCCGATAATTTGCTGTTGTTTTTTTTTTTTGCATATTTATTTATTTTCAGTTAGTTAAGAACTTGTGCTTTAAAATCAGTTTTCATTTTTACTAATGTTCCCATGACCTGCATCTAGAGCAGTCAGCTAGGCAGTATTATACCCGAGAGGTCAGTATATGTAAGGGTCAGTTGGATAAAAAAATAAATATAGAAATAAAGGCCCTGTTAGTGTAAAACATCTTCTTTTAAATAAATGATCATTGCGTTATGCTTTATGCAAATGTATAATAATTTGCGCTTTTTATTTTTCCCCAAGAAATTGGAATTGCTAACACTACAAGTGTTAAACAAACCACTGGTCGTTTTAGCTGCACATCTGCAGCTGATGTGATTTGTTGTTAACATTTAGGCCAACTGACAAAAGATTGATTTAACAACAGTCACTTTGCAATTTTGGTATCCAGCATACCTAGGTAGGCAGGTTCACTTCAGTTAACTGGTGATTGGTGGCTACAGACACAGGCCTCTTATCATTTTCTCACCAGATATGGTCAGCTAGGTCCCAGTAGTGCGTTGCTGCTCTGAGACTGAATTAAACTATGTGTTTAACCGCTATATAAACACATAGTTATATGGAAGCAGCAGTGCAATAATAAATACTATAATACATTACAGAACTTTTTTTTCACTTTAATGTGACCAATATTTTGAATAAATAATAATGTTATATTACTTTCAGAAATACTGTGGTTGTGTTGTTACATTTATTAGCACAGCCTGTTCAATGTTTCTTCTGTGGTTATAGATAATTTATAGACCTTTATCCCATGCCCAGGAATTTCCACTTGGTAATCGTTTGTTAGTGAACAAAATCTTTTTATGTAAGGATGCTTAGAGTGCCAAAGTATACAATGCTAATATATTTAAAAACATCTACTGGGCACCAGTAGAAATTTCTGCCATGAAATTCTCCAGTTGAGATGAGTAATTCCTGCTAATCCTCAGTCACGTTGTGGGCCTGCACTAAGAAAGAGAATGTTACCATATCCCAGATGCCAGTGACATTCTGCAGCACTCAGTCAGCTGCCGGGGAAGATTTCTTATTTGTCAACAAATTATCTATATATTCTGGAAGATACATTTACTGCAAATTTTTAGTTGGTGACTTCCCAGAGGAGTTACTAGAACTCACTTGGCCCCAGGGCAAACTCTGTGGCAGCGCCTCCCTCATTTGAATAGCACCCCTTATAGCAAATGGGCAATATATATTTATATACAAGTAGCCCTCAATTTACGCCGGGGTTAGGTTCCAGGAGGAATGGTTGTAAATCGAAACCGTTGTAAATTGAAACCCAGTTTATAATGTAAGTCAATGGGAAGTGAGGGAGTTAGGTTCCAGGCCCCTCTCAAAATTGTCATAAGTAACACCTAATACATTATTTTTAAAGGTTTGAAATGAAGACTTTAAATGCTAAACAGCATTATAAACCTAATAATATAGATTGTATCATCATCAAACTAAGTTTAATGAACAAAACATTTGCTAAACATCACCTAATAAAATAATTACACAATAGATTGCATCATCATCAAACTAAGTTTAATGAACAAAAACGTTTTTTACTTGCATTTTTCTGCAATCAGTTCTCTGCATTGTTAACATGTTAGATAATATTGGTTCTGCACCTATTCTATGCATTTCAATCTGCAGTGATTAATAGGCAGTTAGGCACCCTCATCTCAAGCAGCGACACAGGAAGATAATAGGGAAGTGGCTGCAAGATCTTGCTTGATAGGTCTTGTCTAATCTGTGTACACAGATCAATTTCAGGCTGTTAAACTAGCTTAACTTTGCTGAAACACAAGCAGACAGCTCCACCTACTGGCTATTTTAATTAGTGCACTGATTTTTAATGCATTTCAATATCAGTCCCATGACTGAAAAAAAGGTTGTTATTCTGAAACGGCGCAAATTGAACCGGCGTAAACCGAGGGCCACCTGTGTATATATATATATATATATATATATATATATATATATATATATATATACACACACACACCCATACATACACATATGCACATACGAACACAGACAGACACTTATATACACATACACACACACATGCATATGCAAAAACATGCTCATAAACAAACACATACATATACACAAATGCATGAACACACATATATATATTTATAGTAAAATGACTGCTTGAGAACATCCCATTGAATGTGTGATCATTTATAAGCAATATATGCTACTGCAAATGATTTGAGGCATCACCATGGATTACAAATTACATAACAGTAGCTATAGATGCTGAATGCTATAGAGCAACTTGCAGAGAGAGAGACAAAAGGGTTAAAAAAAACAACATTGCATGCATTGCCTGTCTTGCCTAACTCACCTCTGTTTGGAGAGATCACAGCACACAGGAAAGCATTGATAGGTGGAATGTGACCTGACCCTTGACCTGCACAAGCTGCACATTTTAGTGAGAGCAATAGCTGCGAGCCCCCTAAAAGGATGAACCAGGTAGCAACCCTGCAACCCCTGTAGTAATTCCCTGATCCTTCCCCTTTGGTTAGGCTGCACCAAAAGATATGTAATTACACAGCCTACCTGTACATATATGGTGGCAGGTTTTTCTGTATAGTAACACTTGGCAGCCATCTTGGAAACCTTGCTGGATATATATTTTTGGTTGTCCCATCAGTATTAGTCTGTACCTCAATAATTCTGATATTATCCAGTATAAAATCTTTATTGTTTGGCCTGTTATGGGTACCTAAGAATTTCAGTTGAGTAACACTCCTATACAGGGGTGGGGTGCATGTTATTTAAAGGATAGCTACTATGACCGTTCATAACATAAAGTATTATTAAAAGTCCTTTTTTATTTATGCATAAACTATCATCAATTAGGCCCTGCAATTCAGGTTCATACCCTTTGAAAATAGTTTTAAATAGTTATAATTTATCACTTTTTCTGTGATTAAATAGATATAAATGAGATCCTATACTGATCAGGTAATCACTGGATAATGTTGCAGGGTCATGGTTCTGAATCCTACATTGTGAACTCAACACTTTCTGGATTTCATGGAAAAACTGAAAAAAACACAAATTGAGTGGTAAATTCTTAGCTATATCTAAAAAGAGGGTATTTTAGATTGTATTGCATTAAAAAAAAAAAACGATTGTCTTGAATACAGTTACAACGTTTGTTCTGAAGATTGTGGATGTGAACCAATAGAAAAGTGTGGGTTACCTTTATAAACCAGTGAACATGTAATTCCATTTCATATCAGTTATCGCTATCACTTTTGTATGAACAGTTTGTGCAATCTCACATATCAGTATGTTTTTTTATTTAGAAAGAAAAGGGATCGAGAAGTCAAATAGGGCTTGTAATATTTCAGACAGGAAATTTGTAATACATCAGATAGGAAAATAAACTAGATAGCCAGCTAATTTTCTTTTTTTCATCCAATAAAAATGTAGAATGTTATTTAAAGGGACACCGAAAGCAAATAGACACTATCATGGACACGACAGAACTCTGTTGTTTTTGCATTAAAACAGTTAAAGCTACAGTCTACTTGTTTAAAAAGATAGATAATCCCTTTATTACCCATTCCCCAGTTTTGCATAACCAACACGGTTATATTAATATATACTTTTTACCTCTGTGAATACCTTGTGTCTAAGCTTCTGCAGACTGCCCCTTTATCTCCTTTCTTTTCACAGACTTGGATTTTAGCCAATTAGTGCTGACTCATAAATAACTCCATGGGAGTGAGCACAATGTTATCTATATGGCACACACCAACCAAAACTGTGAAGAACTGTCACTGCAATAGGAGGTGGCCTAGAAATCAGTTATGAGCCTACCTAAGTTTATCTTTCAACAAAGAATTCCAAGAGAACAAAACAAATTTAATGATAAAATTGCATGCCCTATCTGAATCATGAAAGTTTATTTTTGACTTGATCATCCCTTTAAGAAAGCTGTTAAAACTTCTGTTGAAATTAGAAATTAAGGCAATATTCATGCTCATTGGTTCACAGGGACAAGCCCCCCAGCTACACCTGTAGACAATGAAAATGCTTCACAAGCATGAAAACAAAAAATGTATTTATTCAGAACATACATTTTTGTGATATGTTAATAGTCAATAGTTAAAACTGTAACATATGTTTATTTAAATATTATCTTTACAATGAGAAAGTTATCCATTCATCAGGGTTAAAACACAATCTTCAACGGGGAGAAAAAGTGACAGGAATAAAAAAACGTGGGTCATTTTCAGGAGCATATTCATGTTTAGTATGATTTAGAGCAAATAACAGAAGATGCTGCCAGGGTATCAAGTTGATCCCACTCATGAGCAGATCTCTTCAAAGTCCGCTGGCAGCTGTGTCTAAAAACATTCAGCCAAAAGCATAAGGCCTAACAGGTGTGTGACAGAAAAAATGGCGACAGCCCCACAGCTGTGCAGGCTCTAGACTATTATTGGCACGAACTGCTAACAGCAAGCTCCAAGCAAGAGGAAACACAAGCGGCCAGCTTGGTTTTCACTCAGCAAAAGGAGACTTAGTCATGGGGCCGAAATACAGATACATCTCATATACTGTTTACTGGAAGGTCTTTTCAGAGGGAGGCGAAACAGTCTCAGATGTTTATTTAGCAGAGCTCTTTATTCTTTCTTGCTGATATTGTTTAATAATTGAAAGTTGTCAATTTGTTTTCTATTTTTTAATTTAATAATCAGTCTTTTGTCTGATTTTAAAACACATAAAAATAGAAACTGAAACGCGTAACTGTACATTTCAAACAGGATTAGAAAAAATTTGTACTATAGATTTATTTGCAAAAATCTTTCTTTTAAAAGCAATCATTGCAAGAGAGAGGAATTGTAATCAGCCTGCTACCTGCATGTGGGCACACTTAATATTGGGTAATTTAGCAATTTTATCATTTTTCTTTTATAGACACATTTGTGTGTCATGAATTTAAGCAGCTAGCTCTCAGTAGAGCAATGCTGCTCCTGAACCTGTCTCAGTATATTTTTCAAAAAAGGATACCAAGGGGCCGATTTATTATTGGCCGAATGCTGCCTAATGTAGCTGTTTCCGCATGAGCCTTCAGGCTCGCCGGAAACAGGAGTTAAGAAGCAGCGGTCTTAAGACCTCTGAGGCAGCGTACAGCAATCAGCCTGATAGAATACGATCGGGTTGATTGACAGCCCCTGCTAGCGTCTGATTTGCCATGAATCTGCAGGTGGCGTCATTGCACAAGCAGTCCGACACTTAATAAATCGGCCCCCAAGAGAACAAAGAAAAAATTGAGAAAAGATTTAAAATGGCATGCTCTACTGAATCATGAAAGAAACAAAATGGGTTTCACGTCCCTTTAATTGACTGTCCATGTTTATTTTGGTCTAATAGCAGCTAACATCTGTATTTAATATCCAGAATGTGCTTAACACGATTGAATTTAGCTAAGATCGATACAACACATCACCTATCAATGTGCTGCATACAGTACTGGCAGACAAGTACTTGTCTAATGTATGTTGTCCAGGTTTTACAAAAAAAGAAAGTGGGGTCATATAGTGATATATATATTTGTTTTGTACTTATGCCCAGCAATCTTGTCACATTCATTAGCTGAGAAACGTTGAGCAAACAAATAAAACTTCCTTTAGGCTGATGCCACATTCACAGCAGCCACATGTTGTGTGTTTTTTCCTTTAAAGGAACATTTCTATCATCTATACGAAAATAGCAGAATAAAAATATCTATGTTTGTGTAAAAAACATATAAAGTTAAGTGCATTCATTTTAATTGAAACTAATACAACGGTGTGAGGTGCTGTCTACTAATTGTCATTGGTTTCTAGGTTCATGCCTGGCTGATTGGCAGACTGAATACCTCTCAGGCTAGGAGTATTAGCAGGAAACTAACAACAGCTTGATGCATCTGAGACACACAAACTGCTTCTGACTGGGACACTGTTTCACAGGCATATAGATCAGACATACAGATATGAATTTGGGAATGGTGTATATTCATATTGTAGTTAACCCTAACTAACCAAAAATGTTTACATCATCCAGAAAAAAAAAAATCCAGATAAATTGCACAGATTGTTTAATAGTACAAAATTATCAATGCCTTTTTAAAGTTTTTTTATCATCCTGAACGCTTTAAACAGGCTTTCATGGCTTAACGCTTTGGCTGCCATAGAGGACCACAGTTCTCTGGCAGCTGACAGGTTAAGTGAACAAGGTAATAAAAAGATGAAGTGTCTGGACATGATAACACAAACAGGAGTATGTCTCAACTCGCTGCTCCACCCAGACTAAAAAAAGGTTTCCAAAAATCCAAACAGGCAATGTCTGATGTGCACAGACAGTCTGCAGGCTTCTGCCCAACAAGCTGACGGTTGGCTGGTACATTCTCATATGATTTATGCTGTGTGTGTGCGCTAAGCCTTAAATTGTTCTACCTCTGGCTGGCTGCAGTGCTATTGCTGGAAGGTTGCTGCATGTTTTTTTGACTCACAGAGCTGGCTCCTTTGCTTTGGAATCTGTTCCAATCTCACACCTGTCTTAGACAATGGAGGTCTTGTTAAAAAACAGCTCAAGTTAAGGCACTCACTGCAGGTTTTTTTCACATTGGAGGATTAAGAAAATTAAGATGAAAGAAATGCTAGAGTTTAAAAAATGCATGACATATACATATATAGATATAGACAGATACATATAAATAGATAGACAGATATAGATAGATGAAATATTGATGATAGATAGATATATAGATAGACAGAGATAGATACACAGAGAGACAGATAAATAGATAGATGATAGATAGATAATAGATATACTGTAGTTAGATAAAAGATAGATAGATAGATAGATAGATAGATAGATAGATAGATAGATAGAAAAATAGATAGATAGAGAGACAGACAGATATAGATAGATTAAAGATAGATAGATAGATTAATAGATAGATAGATAGATAGATAGATAGATAGATAGAATAGACATTATTATTAAAGTTACATGTAGTAATTGTTCCCCACAATATTTTTAAAGGGGATGTGAGTATATATCTTCAAATCTAAAGCAAAAATGAACTGGCCTCAGTCTCACGAAAACCGGAAACAGAAACAAGAACAAAGAATTTTAACAGAACATCTTTTGCAACTAAAAAAAAAAGGAAGTAGAAGTATTTATGGTAACATTAACTCACGCAAAACATGTTTGTACATAAGGTTCATTTTAGGAAAATAGCACAATAGACTTTTTCTTTCGTTCACATTTCATATCTTCAGGAGATGATTGTCATTACCTGATACAATGGATATGGCAAAAAAAGAAACTGTGGACGCAGCATTATGTTTGTGGCTAAAAATAGTGTATAAAGAACTGATCTGTGATTTGTCATTTTTATCACAAATGGATTAAAAATGGGCACCAAAAGGCTTGACACTGGGGAAAAAAGTGTGTGTGTATATATATATATAGTATGGGTCCTCATAGAAATCTATTATCAAAGGGAAAGAATGCACCTGCACTATCCAACATGAATATTGTAGCGTGCTTTATACTACTGTGTGCACAATGTATATTAACTGTGGACTTGTATAACCAGTGAGCAAATGCATGAGTTATGACTTGCGCTCCAGTGATGTTAACACTGTATAATGTTTACACTTTTGTACTACACTCGTAATCTGGCCCATAGTTAGCAAGGAACAATAAAGCATAAATATCATGCTTTAACAAATTGGATTATTTTATTTTTGCCTAGGAATCTTGTTTTAATGCTGAGATTGACACCTTGTGCGTGTGCCCAGTGCAGTTCTGAGACCCTAAACAAGCACTGATTGGTGCATTAGCATCGCGCACTAGCTTGTCTGCCAATCAGGCTCATGCACAAAATTGCCCCTATCAATCAGCTACTAAGTAGGTGCTGACATTAGCACCTGGGGGGATGTAAATATGTTTAGGACTCAGACATATTTTTTGCATGAAATTTCAGATCTTGTTTTAAACCAATTTTGTACTCACTGCTGTACAAAAATCAGATATGTTACCATATGTTGTAACTGACCATGTTGCCCAAAAATTCCCAGTTAAATATTTGTGATCCTATGAGAGACAAGACGAGCCCACCAGATATTCCCAGCTTACAAAACTGACTTAGCTAGACAGGTGGCAAACTGTATCTCATTAAAGAATCCCATTTGTTTTTTTTTACCGTATACCCCCTGCCCCTACATCTGCAGGTGTAAACTGACTTCAAGAAAAAAAAAGTACCAAAAAAAAAAAGAGCAGTGAACAACGTATATCAATGGCACAATCAAAGACAGTTTAAACAATATAACTTTTCTTTATTCATATGAAGAAGACCTTACATCACCTTGCAAATCAAAGCTCTAGCCTAGAGCGAGGTTTCACACTGCTCTGAGTGATATCAGCTTTCTACAAGGTGACCTCATCTGTTAAAGAATGAAGGTTGTATTTGATATGTCTTGCTGTAAACCAGTAAATTGAATCCATCACATACTTAGATCCTCACTAGTCACCAGTTTACAAGAAATACTTTTTTTCTTTCTTCTATGTTGAAATTCAGAATTTCCCAGCATCCTCTTTGAATGTTGCACAGCTGTATTTTGAATTCCTTATTTTATTTGTTTGTTTGTCCTTTGATGTATTTTCTGGGAGATTAGATCTTATGGGCTCGATTCATCAAGCCTTCTCCTCCCCTATGACTGCAGGTTTTCACAAGAGAACCTGCAGTCACGATTTATCAAGCAGAGGTCATGAGACTGCTGCTTCCCTACCCTCTTCTCCACCTATTAGGTGGAGAATTTCAATCTCCCCAGTCTTGTCCAACCGGGGAGATTGACAGCTCCTGCACGTGCGTTATTGGCTGTGTATTGGCAGGGGCGCGGCATTGCACGCAGGCGCAAAATAGCGCTCATGTACACTGTTAAATTGGGGCAAGCTGCGGAGGACAAGGGCGAATATGTACGCTCCTTTCTGCCCTTGATTTATAAATCTAGCCCTATATGTGTAAATTGCTTATATTCAAAGGTTTCATAGAATAGCTGCAACTCATCTTGACAACTAGCATGATTAGTCTTTGGTATTTTTAAATATTTTACAAATGTCTCCAGGAGATACCTGGATTTTAAACTATTATGCATATAAGTAAAAAGATGTCAGTGTATTTTCTTTATTTATTCTGTCTGCTTTTTCTGTAATCAAACGTGGAAAACTGTGGGGCCCTGCACCCAAACGTCTGGAGTGAATTCTGTAGAATTGATAAACTTGACCCTGCGACAGGTTACACAGTAATTGCATGATCAGTACAGGAGCTATTTTATATTTGGTTCTAATTATTCACAGGAGAGGAGATGATGAGTTTATAGGAAAATATGTTCCAATACAATGCTTAATAGAGTATACACACAAATTTACTTAAATGCCCACTTTTTAATTTAACATTATAGTTTTATTTTTATGCTCCTGCTTTATTTATTTATAGCATTTCATCACAAATGCCTATTAACCCCTTAAGGACCAGCGACGTACCCTGTATGTCACTGGCCTTTTTTTGGGACTTGATTGCTGTATAGCGCGGTCTTGCCACCAGCGTTGAGACTGCTCTATTCCACAAAGCCTGCTGGAGGGAGGGCATTAATAGCGTGTTCTTGCTAGACTTGTGCTATTATGTCCTGAAAAAACCCTTAACGACCAGTGACATACAGGGTACATTGTGGTCATTAAGGGGTTAATTCAGCTTTAGCCTGCTCTTTGCTAGTAAACAGAATACATAGTTAATCTAGTAATGTCCTGGCAGTATTTGTAATCTGAGAACTTTTTCGTATGGTCTAGTTCAGGGCTCTTCATACCACGGGTCGGGACCCATTACTGGGTCACAACATCATGTTTACTGGGTCGGGACTTGGGTGAGTGTTGTATGAGAGTGTGTGTGGTGTGTGTGTGTTTGCGTGTGTTGTATGAGAGTGTGTGTGTTGTATGAGAGTGTGTGTGCGTATGTTGTATGAGAAGCGTGTGTGTTTTATGAGATTGCATGTTTTATATGAGAGTGTGTAGTGTGTGACTGTGTTGTATGAGAGTGTGTGGTGTGTATGTGTTGTATGAGGGTGTGTGTTGTATGAGAGTGTGCAGTGTGTGTTGTATGAGAGTGTGCGGTGTGTTGTTTGAGAGTGTGTAATGTGTGACTGTGTTGTATGAGAGTGTGTGTGTGTGCCTGTGTTGTATGAGAATGTGTGTGGTGTGTATGTGTGTTGTATTAGAGTGTGTGTGGTGTGTGTGTTGTATGAGAATGTGTGTGGTGTGTATGTGTGTTGGATGAGAGTGTGTTTGTGCTGTATGAGAGTGTGTGTGGTGTGTGTGTTGTATGAGAATGTGTGTGGTGTGTATGTGTGTTGTATAAGAGTGTGTGTGTTGTATGAGAGTCTGTGTGTTTTATGAGAGTGGGTGTGTGCTGTATGAGAGTATGTGTGTGTTGTATGAGAGTGTGTGTGGTGTGTGTGTTGTATGAGAATGTGTGTGGTGTGTATGTGTGTTTTATAAGATTGTGTGTGTTGTATGAGAGTGTGTGTGGTGTGTATGTGTGTTGTATGAGAGTCTGTGTGTTTTATGAGAGTGTGTATGTGCTGTATGAGAGTGTGTGTGGTGTGTGTGTCGTATGAGCATGTGTGTGGTGTGTATGTGTGTTGTATGAGAGTGTGTGTGTGTTGTATGGGAGTGTGTGTGGTGTGTATGTGTGTTGTATGAGAGTCTGTGTGTTTTATGAGAGTGTGTATGTGCTGTATGAGAGTGTGTGTGGTGTGTGTGTCGTATGAGAATGTGTGTGGTGTGTATGTGTGTTGTATGAGAGTGTGTGTGTTGTATGAGAGTGTGTGTGGTGTGTATGTGTGTTGTATTAGAGTGTGTTTGTGTTGTATGAGAGTGTGTGTGGTGTGTGTGTTGTATGAGAGTCTGTGTGTTTTATGAGAGTGTGTGTGCATGTGTGTGCTGTATGAGAGTATGTGTGTGTTGTATAAGAGTGTGTTTTGTGTGTGTGCTATATGAGTGTGTTGTATGAGAGTTTGTGTTTTTGTGTGATTTATGAAGTGTGGGTTGTATGAAAGTGTGTGTGTTATATGTGGTGTATTACCTTTTACAACACTTTCAAGTTTGACTACAATCAGGAATAAAGTATACACACATTTTACTCAAGTTCCAAAATATGTAGCTATCTTGTATATTACTTCAGAAATTTTCAGACCAAGCCTAAAAACAGGGTCGCAAAGATATGTGGTATTAATGCACACTGGGTCTTGGGGAAAAAGTTTGAAGAACCCTGATCCTGTTAGCTTGATTTATTTTTCAAAAACATAGATTAAAATGTCTGAAACTTTAATCTCAAGGGGTTAACTGAAGTGTGCAAACTTCAGTAAATGTGTGAACCTTTGCACTGAAACTGTCTCTCACTTCTGTACCTATTGCAGAAGAGAAAGTATTTTTATAGAGCTAATTTGCATTAATTCTCATTATACTTAGTTCTGGAAGAGAGCTGCATTTCTTCCTCTGGCATTCATTACCAGAATGGGTTGGGCAGTAACAGGAAATACCCTCTTTGCCAGCGCCTGCTGCCTAAGTGGGACAGTCACATCTTTATGACTAATCTGACAAGTCTTCAAACGGTACTGTTACTCACATCTCTGTCACCAAGTGTCTGTAGAAAATATTCTCTGCAGACTGCCTGACGGGTGCTAGTTATTTGGAGCTGCTAATCGTCATTTGATCGCTTTATTTTTTTTTTATGAAACAATTTTCCCGGAGTTTACTGCACATGTGTAAAATATCCCTGTCTAGAGGCACTATGTTCACTAATTACTCAGAAAGGAAAGGTTCCATTATTTGTATACATTAGTTTTACTCCTGTTTCACAATACACAGCCAGGCCACCATATTCTTTCAGTATAGTCAGTTTAGCATACGTTTGTATTGTCTTTACCCTTTTTTTCAAGGACATCTATTGTATAAGGTTGTTAGTATTATGGGGCTGCACTAGTATGAAAGAGTTCAGGCTGAAATTGGATAAATACTATAACCGGAGATGTGTGTTGAGAAATAAGTTAGGTTTATTTAATCAAATTCAATAAACTCACTGCCACTGATTAAGCTGGCTCAACATTTGCATCTCTAGTCAATTAATGGTAGCGTGTAGTGACACAGCACGGTAAAGGGTCAGTGGGCGAACTTTACTACATGCTCACTCCTGCCTCTTCGACTATATTAGACAGAGCTTTAATTAATCCGTTCCATAGACTAACATGAAAGCTGCTGACATTTTGGGGCCGATTTATGAAAGTGCGAACTGACATGATCCGCTGTAGCGATCATGTCCGTCACACGTCGATAAATGCAGACAGCATACGCTGTCTGCATTAATCATTGCACAAGCATTTCACTAGAAATGCTTGTGCAATGCCGCCCGCTCCACATTCGCGGCCAATCGGTCTCTAGCGGGGGGTGTCAATCAACCCGATCGTATGCTATCGGGCGGATTGCTGTCTGCCACCTCAGAGCAGGCAGATGAGTTAAGGAGCAGCAGTCTTAAGATTGCTACTTCTTAATTCCGGTGAGCCTTTAGACTCGCACAGAAACAGGTTTATACGATCCCATTCGGGCCGTGATAAATCGGCCCCTGAGACTGGAGTAGACGGAGAAATCACGCTCACTGCTCACTATCAGAGTACTTTGGCTGACACTTACTACACTGAAAAAGCACGTTTCAAATTAACATTTAGTACTGCAAATTAGCATATTATATCACTAAAGAGCAGAAACCTATACAAATTTACGCTCACATATGTAAAGACAGACTCTCACACACACTCACATATATATGTACAGACACACACACTCACATATATATGTACAGACACACACACTCACATATATATGTACAGACACACACAAACATACATATGTACACACACATACACATATATAAGTACAGACACACACAAACATACATATGTACACACACATACACATATATATGTACAGACACACACAAACATACATATGTACACACACATACATATATATGTACAGACACACACAAACATACATATGTACACACACACATACACATATATATGTACACACACACTCACATATATATGTACAGACACACACACTCACATATATATGTACAGATACACACACATACATATATATGTACAGACACACACACTCACATATATATGTACAGATACACACGCATACATATATATGTACAGACACACACACTCACATATATATGTACAGACACACAAACATACATATATATGTACAGACACACACAAACATACATATGTACACACACATATATGTACACACACATACATATATATGTACAGACACACACAAACATACATATGTACACACACATATATGTACACACACACATACATATATATGTACAGACACACACAAACATACATATGTACACACACATATATGTACAGACACACACACATACATATATATGTACAGTGTGTGTCTGTATATGTACAGACACACACAAACATGCATATGTACACACACATATATGTACAGATATATATATGTATAATCTCATTTATATATGTATCTATATAAACACTATGAGCCAGATTTAGAGTGTAGCGCTATCTTAACGTGCGCCCGTAATGGGGCAAACACACACACATCTCTCTCATAAATACCCACCCACATATACATACAAATAAATACTTATATATCTGTAGAAAGTGCTACGAACTTTGTGGCGCTATAAAAATAAATTATATCAATAAAATGTCTGAACATCATTCAATCAAATTTACTATATTATATTTAATATTTTTAACTTTTCCTTATCTATGAAAAAAAGTATAACATATAGTGGTATAAATGTGATAAGTTCAGTTCATGTAATGTAAGAAATATTATGTTCAGTCAATTGGTTCTCAAGACAGCCCTGCATATTTCCTATGCTGACAGCACCAGTGTAAGCATCATCTGTATATAATTCCAATAGGGGTGTGATTTTCCCAAAAGATAGCTCATGCTACATCCTAAGTGAGTCAGTCACAAGAATACAAAGCACAGTATGCTTAATAACACTATTCACATGCGAGTGTGGCAGTCACTTTCTGAAAGAAGCTCTGACATCAGCCAGAAAGGAGCTTGCTTGCTCAGTGGGGGAGTTGGGTTATATTTCAGATTATATGTAATCCTGCTGGGACTGTACACAGCTGAGACCTGCATGAAACCCCAAAGCGCTGTAACATTACCACTGTCTGTGTATGTGCAACATCTGGGGCCAGTGCAATGCATTAGTGCTCAGATGTAGCAATGACATCAAATGATCTACAAGTATTTTATTACAGGGACATTACAAGTAATATTTTGTTTACACATAGCATATTCTGTATCAGTAATTTCAGTGCATTGCAAAGCACACAGCATCCAAAATAAATGTTGTGAAGCCTTTGTTGTTACGTTAATAACGTGTGTTTTGCAATCCAATCAAATACCTCTTAGAAACTGACTCTTGACAACATTTATTGTATCTCATTTTCTGTGTCCATTTAGGGTCAGATACAAATGAGCTCTGGTACAGGTCAGGCAATCATTTTGTAGAATGTTACAAGGTAAAGGTTCTGGATCCCGCAGGAAGCAATCAGCATCTGTGGTGTTGTAAAAAAAACAGTGCAGTTCATAATTAAATTACAGGAAAATTAGACAAATACAGTTCATTGTTGTTGTTTTTTTAACTACAAATAATTAATAGGACATGAAATTCAAAATGAAACATTCATGGTTCAGATACAGCGTGTTATTTTAATTCACTTCTATTATAAAATTGACTTTGTTCTCTTGGTGTCCTTTGTTCCAAAAACACACCTAGGTAGGCTCAGGAGCAGCAGTGCACTACTAAGAATTAGCTGCTAATTGGTGGCTACTCACATATGTCTCATATTGATGGATTACCATACATGTTTACTAGCAGACCTACTCAACAAAGGGCCCAGGTGCAAATGTTGTTTTGGGCCCCCCGAAAGGTAACTCAGTAGTAACAGTAATAATATACATGCTGCTCTGTAAAGTGATTTTGAGGACAGATAGATAGATAGACAGATAGATAGATAGATAGATAGACAGATAGATATATAGATAAATAGATGGATAGATGAACCTAAAACGTGCACTAATAAAAGGCTCCTTTGTATTAGGACTGTACACATTCTGCACATATAAACACCTATAGACTGGCTGCTATACCCCCCCCCCCCAGCACTTGGGCCCTGGTGACACCGCACCTGCTGCACCAATGGTAGTCCAGCCCCTGAGGTTCTGCTAACTCCCAATAGTGCATTGGTGCTCTGGAGTTAAGATTAACTATGTATTTAACACATAGTTATATTCAAGTGAATGCACAATAATAAAATGCTATGACATATTACAACATGTTCTTTTTGCTTTTCATATTCCTGTTAAACATTTACAGTTACATTTTAAATTAGATTTACATTTAAGGATCATACTAATTGTGTCTTTTCATTTATCCATATTTTAACCCTTTTAGTGCTAAGCACTTTCCCACCTGGGTGCTAAGCTGTTTTAAGGTTTTTTTTATTATTTTTTTAAATATTTTTTTTTAACTTTTTTTTCCAGACCCCCAATACTTACAATGTTGGAAAGGTTAGGTGATTACCTTTCAAACGGTGGGTCTTTGGGGTCTGTAGCTGCTTAGATGCCTTAAATACAGGCTTCTAAGCAGCATGCCCCCTGCTCCTATACTTAAAGGGCCATAATACCCAAATGTTTAAACACTTGAAAGTGATGCAGTATAGCTGTAAAAAGCTGATTAGAAAATATCACCTGAACATCTCTATGTAAAAAAGAAAGATATTTTACCTCAAAAGTTCCTCAGTAGCCACATCCCATTTTAAAGGACTTCTAAGCAACGAATCAGTATGTCTGTCCCGGGACAGCTAAGGGGTTGAGCCTCGTGCACTCTCATGTTATTTCCCTATTCAGTTTAAAGGAAGTTTACTATGAAATCTCATGAGAGTTAAGTGAAATCTCATGAGATCACAGTAAAAGAGTTCATGACCTCAGCACTGTTGATGCTGATTGGCTGCTGTTCATTTCTTCATTTTTTTATTTTTTTTTTACCTGCAGCTGAGTATAACTTTTTACAGAGAACTTACTCTGCTGAGCTGAGGAGTCTGTGAGGTAAAATATCTACCTTTTTTACATAGAGATGCTCAGGTGATATTTTCCTGTCAGCTTTTTACAGTTATACTGCATCAGTTTCAAGTGATTTAGCATATAAGTATTATGTCCTTTTAACTGTGAATTTTAAATAAAGTTGCGCAGTGACGTCATCACGTCATTGCGCGTGACATCATTGCGCATAACTTAAGCCCTGGCTATGCTTGTCACTATGCAGACCCGATCACCTGGGTAGGAGCGGGTGGGAGCCCCCAGATCTCCCTCAAGGTGGAAGATTGCTAGCGACGGCTCTGAGCCGTCATTAGCACCAAAGTAGGAAACTCTGCGACGGCTCAGAGCCATTGTTAGCATTCAAGGAGTCAAAGGGATAGTCTAGTTAAAAATAAACGTCCATGATTCAGACAGAGCATGCAATTATAAGCAACTTTCTGATTTACTCCTATTATCAATTTTTCTTTGTTCTCTTGGTATCTTTATTTTAAAATGTTGGAAAGTAAGTCTAGGAGCCAGCCCATTTTTGGTTCAGCACCTGGGTAGCGCTTGCTGATTGGATGGCTACATTTAGACACTAATCAGCAAGCGCTGTCCAGGTTCTGAACCAAAAATGGGCTGGCTTCCAAGATTACATAACAGCTTTTTAAAATAAAGATATCAAGAGAACGAAGAAAAATTGATAATAGGAGTAAATTAGAAAATTGCTTAAAATTGCATGCTCTATCTGAATCATAAAAGTTTAATTTTGATGATACTATCTCTTTAATATTTATCTTTACATTAATTGCTTCTATTATATGATCTACTAAGTATTGAGCTATGTTAAAATATGATGAGTTACTAGAATTATCAGGATGAAAAAATAAATCAAATTTGGGCAGCCACACTATTTATTATTTTACTCTGTGTATGATGAGACCAGAAGAAAAAAAAAAGTTTAGTGAATAGAGGGGATTTTCAAATCACTGCGCTTAGTGGTTCTGGGATTTGTACTTGAATGGGTAATGGCATTTAGGATTTTGTCCAAAGGTCAGTATTGCTATCTATCGCCTGCTGTGAATGTCACTGCATAGTATTGTGTGAAAATCCCATGTGCGCAGGCAAATAGTTTGTGTTACGCGCCAAGAGGAGCTATGCTTAAAGTTATATGGTCCTTTAGTGCCCTCCAGTGGTAAAGATACAGAAGGGCCTCTATTTCAAAATGTTTAGAAAAACGAACGTTAGAGCAAAACAAGTAATTTTTGTGAAATAGATTTAATTTAGCTTTGTTTTGTGTTTAAGTGGATTCTACTTATATTGTTCATATCTCCCATATACATATATATGCCGGAGAAGAATATTTGCATACTTTTTATGGATATGGAAGGCTGTATTTGTGATGGCAGAAATCTTCCCACTGCCTTTCCATTTGAACCGCAGAACATTCATTTTTAGTATTATTTAGCTTTAATGAAAATGTTTATACTTGTGTATACTTGCTATACAGTATATACTGTCATCTATAAGTGAGTTATATGTTTTATGATTGCTCAGCTAAGTCTAGTATAGCTGCTTCTGATGTTGGACATTTATTCTTAAACACTGTTATTCTTTTTGTAGACACAAGACAAGTTCAGACATCACCTTCATGGTCATATGATCAGTCTTATCAGTACTTGGGATCCATTGCAACTCCCTCTGTGCATCCGGCTACACCCATCTCACCCAGCCGTGCTGGGAGTATGTCATCTCTCAGTGCTGAATTCTCCAGCCGTCTGTCAGGTATGTCACTTGTCAGCTCTAGACCTGTGATCACCAACTATGTCATTATTGTGTGCATTACTACACTCAGAGGCTTAAAGGATACCTGCTGCAAAATAAGGTGCACAAATCTCAATGTCTGCTCCGCTTCTAAGAATGATTTACATCTTGTGTTCCAGATTTAGTCATATAAGGGTATAATCCTTCACCAAAACTTATGTCATTCTTTTTCTGCAAAATTCTGCATTAAAATAACCGGGAAAGTTTAAAAATATTTTATAAGCTTTTCTGAAGGATTGGAATATGCACAGTAGTATTTCTATATCACCAAACTGATTCATTGCAGGTTATATATAAACTAGACATGTGCATGGCGAAAAAATTCGGTTCGGATCGATTCGGATTTTTTCGAATTTCAGTTCAGAGCGATTCGAATTCGGAAAAATTGAATCGATTCGGTTCGGATTCATTCGGATTCGAATAAATTCGGTTCGGATTTGTTTCGGATTAATTCGGATTCAAATAAATTCGGCTGGATTCGGTTCGATTCGGTTCGGAAATTTGGAATTTCGGTAAGTGTTAGGTGGGATTAGACTAGTATTATGTACTGTATATTAGGTGTAACCCATAGCAGATTGATATAACCTAATATACTGTACAATACTAGTGTAATCCATGGCCATCCGAATCTACCGAATAAATCCGAAGTAATTCGGATTTATTCGGTAGATTCGGCACTATTTTAATTCGGAAATTCGGTTCGATACGAATCTCCGAATTTGCAGAATTTTCCGAATTTCCGAATCGAACCGAACCGAATCGTACATGTCTAATATAAACTAGAGGATAGCTAGTATCATTCCCTTTAAGCTGAAGGATATATTATTACATTCCTATTACATTCCCTTTAAGCTAGAGGAAATATGTTACATTCCTTTTAAAATGGAGGGTAGTTACATTTCCTTTAAACTATACGATACATGGTTACACTACTTTTATAATGAAGAACAGATAGATATTCTCTTAATAAACTAGATTAGAAGAAAGATGGTGAAAACGTCTTTAGACTGGATAGATGGTTACACTCTGTTTATATTGAAAGATGTTTACACTCAGTATATACTGTAGCATAGATTGTAAAATGATCTGCCCTGCTAATGCCGACCTTGTTACAAGTGGCAGTGTGCAAAACAATTATTGGCCATTAAACTACAGCTACTGCATTACAATTGAAGTATTATTTCCATTGATATTACAACACTAGACTTCCCAGGGAGAAGAAAAAACAAAACAATACGCTTTACATTTTCTGAAAGATTGCATGACCAGAATTCACGCTGAATACTACACTGCTCAGGCAGACGCCACACCTTGTCTGCGTAGCACATCGTAGCTAGGGGCTTGTTTGCAATGCTTTAATTGTTCTGTATGGCTTTGCCAAACCGTGGCCTGATATGGTGTATTCATTTATGTTATGCTGTTCGTTTATTTAACCCCTTCAATGCCACAGAAGGTTGCAAAGCATTCATAGCAATGCATCGCTGCCCCACTCTGGATATTTTCTTTTCATGTTTTTTTTCCTAAGATCTTTAATCTGCTGAGATATAAAACCATAATACTTTTTGTCTTTTTTTTTTTTTTTAAATTTATGAACCATTGAAGTAGAATCCATGTTTTGTGAATGAGTTGACACTTGTTTTAGTGCGCTGAAAGGCAAATTGCAAATCTCATTCTAAGTTGTGAACTATCCAGAGTACAGAGTAACTGTAGGTTAAAAATCACATTGTCTGAGACAGACAGAATGTCTTGTATAACCGCTCACAGTGTATCCTCAGCTAATTCAACCCAGTTTAGCAAATCAGCTAATCTCTCCATGAGTTGTAATAAAACATACATACAAAATAAATATACCTTTTTAGTATCCCTCTTAATTAAGTGGATTTTTGTCCATCCGCAATTCTTTGATGATTGATCACAGTTAAAGGGACCGGTGCCTGCAACAGAGCCATCTTCATGGCTAAGGCATAAGAGGACATTCAAATGTGGATATTCCAAATGTAAGGCCTGTGAACATGTACAGGTGGATACCACTTTCAGGTCATCTGTCACTGGGGACATTTTCAATATTGCATCATGTTTGAACTGTCGTGCGACATATTGTATTTACTTACTCTGGTGCTCTATCTGTAACCTGCAGTATGTAGGGTTGACCACCAGAGAGTTAAGGTCTCGCATTCGCAAACACTTATCAACAATTAGTGTAGGCAAAATCAGTACCCCCCTGGTAGACCACTTTGTTAAAAAACACAAAAATTGTGACTCTCTGAGATGGTCAATCATAGAGAAAGTGAAGCCACAAAAGAGAGGGAGGAGACAAATTTCAAATATTATCTCGACAAGAAATGTACTGGATATTCAGACTTCAGACAAAGATACCGCTTGGTCTGAACTCTGAATATGACTTTATCAACTATTGGTGTTGAATCTCCACTCCTAAGTATATATATGTATGTGTATAGGTATGAATTAGGATATATACATTTGAATTTATATTGGTAGCCTGTCTAGAGTAGGGTGACCTTTTTCTGATACATATATACCCATACATATAAAATAAGTGTATTGCCAGTGAAATAAATGGTTGCACAGATATATGCTCTCCCTTAGGATAATCCTCTAAGTGTCTAGTTTTCTATACGGTTAGCTCCCATATTTAAGACATCAGCCATACCGGGCTATGGTTTATTCTTATTTTTATTTCAATTCAATCCCTGCCTTGTCATCATTATGATAGACAAGTAGAATGAATAATAACTTTTATGTTAATAAACCTAAAGTGATTTCAGGAAGTATAAATAGAGTAAATACCATAGATTATCATCATGTTTGAGGAGTGTATTTATTTTCTAGAATCTATACTAGATTTAGTTGATTCAGATTTAAGAAAAACAACAATTATAACAAGTGTCTATAACTCTATCCCAATGGCAAGTAAAAGGTCTAGCTTCTAATCGTATTTATTTGAACTAGTGTTAGACTCCAAAATAATTATATCATGTTTCCCCTGTACCTTTAAATTTAAACTTTAGGTAATTTTTCCCAATCAATCAGGGCCCAGTGAGGGCTTTTTAAACTTAAGTATGTATGAATGATTTTAAGGACTATGAATACGGCCAAGGCTGTAACATGTTAGTCTCTTTTTTGTAAGGGGAACTTGTCCCTCCATCTTTTAAGAAATCAAATAAAAGTTTAAGATTTTATAACTTTTTTACTGGCAGCTTTCTTTTTTTGTTCAGATTTTTTTATATGCCATTAATTATGTAAATTGTAGATTTTTAGTAGCATTAGTCAGCAGGACTATCCACAAAAGTGCTCTAAAAGACTTAAAGGGACATTCGAGTCAAAATAAACTTTCATGATTCAGATAGAGCAGCAGTTTTAAGACACTTTCCAATTTACTTACATTATCAAATTCTGCACAGTCTTTTTATATTCAAAGCTTTGTGAGGAAAAAGAACCTACTGAGCATGTGCACAAGCTTACAGGATATATGTATACTAGTCTGTGATTGGCTGATGTCTGTCACATGATACAGGGGGCTGTAAAATGGGAGAAAAAAATATTTGTCATAAAAAAATCTACTGCTTATTTGAAATTCAGAATAGGGGGCTGATTTATTAAAGTGCGAACGGACATGATACGATGTAGTGTATCATGTCCGCCGTACATCGATAAATGCTGACTGCATACACTGTCAGCATTTATCATTGCACCAGCAGTTCTTGTGAACTGCTTGTGCAATGCCGCCCCCTGCAGATTCGCGGCCAATCAGCCGCTAGCAGGGGGTGTCAATCAGCCCGATCGTATATATTTATGGTATATTGTCACAAATAAACACTGCATCACAAAAGATCCACATATATTTTAAATGATTTTAAAGCATTTGCAACTGTAATATTGTTAAAGTGAAGGTAAATTTGACAGCTATTGAAATTGGCCAAGTATTTATTTATAGCACCTTAATCCAGTCGCTAATATATTTTTTATCTTTTAGCTATAGTATTTATAATATTTATGTTTGAAAGTCTGTACCGTCTTGCGGCAGACTCCTCCCTTCCGCTACTTCCTTGTTCTCCTGAGTGTGACATCTTCGGTTCCACCAAAGCGCGTTCACAAAGTTAATTCCAACTACGCATGCGCCAATCGCCGTTGACACATAGTAGTCAATGAATTACTATATTCATTGACTACTATACTGTCAGAGATAAAATATGTTAATAAACTATTAGATTAAAGCGGTACTTCCAATTTACAGTTTGAGGGGTAAAGTGATGCACTTGTCCATATCGGAGTAGCCCGTAATAATAATACGATGACGTATTATGGGATTTTCTAAGTAATCCCAGTATGCATGCGCGAAACAGGAGCGCGCGTGGATTTAGATAATAAGAAATAAATTGAAGAGCATGCGCATAACATTAAGTAGGGGGGGTGACGTGGTGTGACGGCCGCCTAACGGCCAGATTTTCAATTGGCGCAAAGGAAAACGTGATCTAGAAGGGAAAACAATAAAAAATAACGGGATGTTTTTGCGGTCATTAAAAAAGTGAGTTAAAACAGCGATATCTTGATTTACATTACGTTTTAAGAAAATTCATGAATTAAAGTGCTATTGATTTTAAACAAAGAGTTATATTAGACATAGACATGAAGGTAACTTTACCTTCACTTTAACAAAATTTTCATTGCATTACAATCCAGGGACATGTATCTTGAAAAGTCCCTTGCGTTTGTTTTCTGTCATGTGCTGTGTTCAGTTATGGACAGATATAACTAAGCCATCACCCTGATCAAGCAGTCACTGTGTAAAATGTTGCAGGGTCATGGTTTAAATCTTCTATCAATTTTCAGAGCAGAGGACATAAATAATAAAACATACATCACAAAGTTTTATGGGGAAATACATTTTGATTGCGATTCAGTGTGCATCTGAAGTGAAGATTTGTTCCTGACACACAAACTGCCAGTGGTGTCCTGAGGATATGGAAGCACAAAAGACGAACAGAACATTTTCTGAACTGTATCTAACAGAATATCTGCCTTTCATACAACTGCTATGATTCTTAAATCCTTATCACACAGAACATTAAATTACTTTCTTGTAGTCAGCAACAGGAAAAAGGGACCTTTGTCTGACACATGGATGAAAGTTTGAAGTTTTACCGCCCTCACATTCCCAGATCATCAGCTGATTAATCTGCAAGCTCTGTTTTATCGCCATATTCAGACCAGTGGGAGGATAAAACTCTGTCTAAAAAACTGCGCTGCTGTGTGTTATACACAGGAAGCAACTACATTGTTTTAAAATGAAGTGTAGATCAATATTAGTCTAGATAGTTCTTTAAAATCATATTACTCTGAAGAGAGCTGTTTTTATTAAAGGGACACTCAGGTTAAATTAAATTTTCACGATTCAGATACAGCATGTAATTTTAAACAACTTTCCCATTTACTTCCATTAAAAAATGTGCACAGTCTTTTATATTTACACTTTTTCAATCACCAGATCCTACTGAGCATGTGCAAGGTATATGCATTTGTGATTGGCTGATTGCTATCACATGGTACAAGGGGAGTGGAAATATACATAACTGAAATTTGTTATAAAAAAATCTACTACTCATTTGAAGTTCAGACCATGTGCTATTGCATTGTCTTGTTATCTTGCATTTGTTGATTATGCAAATCTAATGTGTTGACTGCTCCTTTAACCATTTAGCTGCCAGACTAGGCTGCAATGCTCTGTGCTCAATATGTATGGTTGCCATATTGCCGCTTTAAAGGAGGACACTTATGAAAAATACATTTGTCAAGGGCTGTTTAAAGGGATACAAAATTGAAATGTGCATGGATGCATTTGAATATGGAATAGACACATTTTTGCAATATACTTGTATTAGCTAAAATGCTTCTAGTAAAAGTTAATACTGGTGTTTTTTTGCGGCATATGTACATATCCAGCGAGGGCCTGTGCACCGGTATTCACACACTGTATCTGCTCAGAGAGCTGGGGATGGTGTGTATTGCTTCTGTGAAGACATCATTTGTGTCATACAAGTCACAGCTGAATCGGTGCAAAGTTGTGGTTTTTTAATACTGGTGCACGGTCCCTCACAGGATATGTGCGTATGCCATAGCAAAACAGTAATATCTATTACTAAAAGCATTTTTGCTAATGGAAGTATAATGCAAAAATGCTTCTATTGTCATATTGAAATGCACATGCACATTTTATTTTTGAGATTTCTATTATTTTAAAGAAATGTTTAAAAAAAGTTCCATTATAAGAACCCTGACATATGTCATTTCCATGTGTCCACTCATCCTTTAAAGAAGCAATACCTATCAATATGAGATATTGCAGTACTTTCTCTCAGCTAAGTGATCAAATTTAATATCAACCCAAACAAAAACTCAGACAGCCTGGCCGGGCAACATAATTAAAGCAGTCAGCGGTAATATTAGGGGCGGGGCTAAGGTAACCGGCGACCCACCGGGCAAATGCCCGGTATGCCCTATGGCCAGTCTGGGCCTGATCAACCTAGAATAAGGGACAATTTTTCTGAGCTTTAAAAGCAGGCATTTTGTTGTTGTTCTAAACAAAATCATTATTAAAGTATACACCACTTACCTGTTGATGATATTGTTTGCTAATTAATACTACACTGTGTCAAATTTGTTTGGTGTGACTGGTCAATTCTTTGTGCAATACGTCAGGTACATTATCTTTGATATATTTTGAGAATAACTAAGCCACTTTTCAGTTGCTTATTGTAGTTATGATTGGGAAGTATGTAGTGGCCATCTTGTAAAAAAAAAAAAAAATTTTTTTTTTCATGGGGCCTGACTGTTAATTCCATGATCATTTTTTCTTTCTGTCAGGCACAAGTAAGCTAAACATGACCATACACCCATGAACCAATTGAGATGAGAATAATATAAGAAATTAAATATTAAAAGGGTGATAGGGTAATAGAAGAAGCACTTCAACGGCTTCAAAATTAGCATATAAGCCAACTAGGTTTAGCTTTCCTCAAAGAATAACAAAAAAACAAAGCAAATTTGATGATAAAAATACATTGGAAAGTTGTTTAAAATTGCATAACCGATTTGAATCATGAAAGTTTAATTTTGACTAGACTGTCCTTTTAAGGAAAGGATGACATTTAAATGAACTGTTATTTATTTCCTTTGGTTTGACTCTGTACATTTTTTTTTTTGATCTACAGAATATTTCTAACAAAACACACAAAATAAGTTAAATGACTTTTCCCAACACGTTGCTTCTTGTTCCATATATAAACCCATACTGATAAATATTCTGTCAGCATTTAAGTGTATAAATATTTTGGGAGGTATTTGTGAGTCATATGTATTGCTACATTGATCCGACTGCATAATTGTGTGTCACTAATGCAAAATTATTCCTTGTGGCTGATTAATTAACCCTTTGGCTGCCAGAAAATGATGCAACCATCAGGGGGTGAATAGGGTGACTCCTGTCAGGGGTCCAGTGGGCCAGGAGGCCCCATGAGGCAAGCACAACTATTATTTAAAAAAAAATAACAGATTGTAACTTCAGTGTGGTAGTTGTGTGGTGGGGCCAGTGTATGTATGATTATTTGACAATGCTGTAGACATTCTATATTTAAAACCATACAGAAATGTTTCCTCCTCAATACATAAATGGTAGGTGCCCTTTTGGCAGATATGATTTTTTTATTTATAAATATTTTAATTACATTCCAGTTTACTGCCCCTTTATGCAAGTACTTTCCAGATGCCAGGAGGCATTTTATCTAAGATTTTTACATCTGCATAAACCGTAGATAAAATACTCTCAGGCTAAGATTGCTCAGTGTTTGAAATGAGACAGGTTAGCTTAACACTGCTCAGTTTACACTACAGCTGACTTAGATTTGAGATACATACAAACAAGCCTAAATCCTGCATTTAACCAGATTTAATAGTATGAGACCTAGTGCCACATCTTATGGTTCCAAGACCATATAGAGTACAGCATTTTCAAAATCCATAATTACAGCTGACAGATGGGAACAATTGTACACTAGATTTGAAGTGGTGCTCTTGGTTGGGGAACATGGGAGGGGGGCAAAAATATGTCAACCTTTCAAAAGTACTTATCTTCATCTACCCATTCTGACAAATCAATAATGTACAATTTTGAATTCACAGAAGTATTTTTGTTTGCACATTTACAAATATGATTCTTTAAAAAGTGATCTCTTAATTTCTGCTATTTTTTTTATCGTGCATGTCACACACTGTTGATTTAGGGGATAGCAATGTGCAGAAGTTTTATCTCTCTGTGAGGGTTTGTGTGTCTGTCTTTCTGCATTTTCTGTGGATGTCTCTGTGAGGGTGTGTATGTATGTCTTTGTGTGTTTTCTGTGGGTGTCTCTCTGTGTGTGTATGTGTGTGTCCTTTTTAGGACATGTTGACCTTACTACTGATTCTTCACATCTTTCTACAGACTTTGAGACTAATGAGACCTTTCTGGAAGTCTCCAATCCACCATTCAATCTTTAAATTATTGTTTAGGCAGTTCAGGGCCCTTCCTTTCAGCCACTACGTGCTGTTATCTTCATATTGTTGGCATCTTCCTTGACAAAAAGATAATCAGAATTCCATATTTTGTCTTGTAAATCTCCTTTTTTGACAAAACTGTAGTCTACCTTATTACTTCTCAGGTCAATGGAAACTAGTGCTGAGTGTCTGTGTGGGTGTCTGTGTCAAAGGATTGTTTGCGTGTCTGCTAGAGTGTCTATATGTGAATCCTTATGTGTGTCTGTGTGTTTCTGTGTTTGTGTGTTACTACCTTTACAACATTTCCAAGTTTGACTACACTTAAGAATAAAGTGCATTTATGTTTTAGCCACTTGTTAAATAATTGCACATGTCAAACAGGGGGGGTCCTGATCAATGGTTAAGTAAGGGGCCCCAAAATTCTAGTGGCGGCCCTGAATGCAGCTTGTGGTCAGATGTATGAACATTCAGGGCGCTAGTGTTCCTGGTAGATTGCTAGCCTCCCAGGCAACTAGCTACACAGATAGACAGCAGTGTCACCTTTATGGGCATTAATTAATGGGGTGTTGTGTCTGTCACTGAACATATTTATTAGTGCTGTGATTCTATTGGAGGAGCATAACTAATATTTAGAGTGTTGTACTGTTTGTTTTGTCAGACTGATTTGATAAATAATCATATGATACACAGCAAAACTCAATCCTACAAAATGTGTGATAGTGTCTTGTATATTCCAAAGAAAATCTGCTAAAGAAACTAACAAGATCATTGTGTTGTATTTTATTGTAATAGTTATGACAAGATGGCATGGAAAGATGTTTTGCTTGGCATGGCTGTTGTGCCATGCAGTGTAGGCTTTCTCTAGGACTAATGACGGATAGCATAGTGTTAGACAATGCTTTTATAGTGCTCCAGTAAACTCCTTTCTAAATCTAAACTTCTTTATATTTTAACACAGGAGCCTCTGACCTGACGGCATTCAGCGACCCTCGAGTTGGCATAGATCGTCAGTTTTCTGGTCTTTCCTCAATTTCTGATCCACGCATGCACTACCCAGGTTTTACATACACTCCAACCCCAGTCACTTCGGGCATTGGAATTGGTATGTCAGCGATGTCCGGTGCTACAAGATATCACACCTACTTACCACCTCCATACCCTGGATCCACTCAGACTCAAGGTAGCCCATTTCAAACCAGTTCCCCATCGTACCATCTCTACTATGGAACATCAGCAGGATCCTACCAGTTTTCCATGATGTCAGGAGGAGACAGGTCACCACCTCGAATACTTCCTCCTTGCACTAATGCTTCCACAGGGTCCACTCTGTTGAACCCTAATCTTCCAAACCAAAGTGATGTAGTAGAGGCAGAAGGAAGTCACAGCAACTCTCCAACCAACATGGGTGCCACTCCTCGGCTGGAGGAAGCAGTATGGCGGCCATATTGAGACCATACACATCTTTTAAAGTCTACAAGTAAATTCACTTCAATATAAAAACATATCAATTGAAGATTATATTGAAAGGTTCCCAGATGGAAACTGTGAATGCTCTTTGTTTAACAATGCTGTGAAATCACATTTGCATTTTTTTCAGCAAGGTCATAAAGGTTACAGGAATCCGCTGTTTTAATATTCATTTTTGACTATGGATGATTAGATGGAACAGCAAAAATCACAAATCATTTTTTTTTCTTTTTTCAAATTAGAAGATGCCCATACGACTTTGTGGCTGGAACTTTGAGCTAAATTATTTGAAAACTTCATAAACTTCCATATTATTGAGAGTGTGATTATTTCCACTGTAACTTAATTTGTAAATTACTCTGAACATTAATTATGTTTGGTCAAAATAATTGATTGCAGCTCCAGAAAACCATTTATTTGTAGATTTTGAAAGCCCAGGCTCATGTCTGACTTCTCCGAAAGACCACCATGTTTGCTGGCACCTTAAAACTGTTGCTTATGTTTCCTTTCTAGCGTGCTGATATATTTTACCTTTTCTATTTTTTTATGCTAAGCAGTAAGTGGGTATTCTAAACTGCTGGTCTCCAGTGACTAATTTCAGTTGCTTTCCTTCCTCATTGATATTTCAGAGAGTTTGTTTTCTTTCTTTTATACAAGGATATTGTTTACATTTCTTAGTTTTGTATTTTTATTTTTTATCTATTTTTTTTTCATTATTGGATTTACAAAAGTACTTACAATACCAGAATAGTAATTGTATGCTCTAATTTAGGGTTTTCATCTTCATTCATCATAGAACTTTAAAAGGGCCATTGTTTTAGAAAATCCCGCCGAAGTACTGGTAGATTAATATGTGCTCAGTGATTTAAACCAACTGCTAAATATATGATGACATTTTGGTTTTATGGGGTCCATGAAGACTAAGGTTAGCATTTATAAAAGCTTGACAAGATTCAATTAACAAAAATATAGAAGAGATATACTGATGCACTATAAGGAGGCAGAGTTTTGCGTTAAAGGGACATTGCACTCAAAAATATTCTATCATGCATATGAAACAACGGTATTACACATGTTAAAAATGTATTTTTGTCTGTAAAAAAAGATTCATAAAAGCTGTTTATATTTACCAAAAATCTATTACTTCATCAGTTCTATACATCCAACTAAGTTTCAGTGGCAACTACCACAGTTTAGTGGAGTAGGACACGTCTCCAGAAACCTGAAAAGACAACACTGCAATCCATTTTGAAAACTGTATTTAAAAATTGTTGAGTATCATGTCCCATTAACGTTGAATATTTACATGTTAAGTTTACAAAATATACAATAAATTGTGAATGCCTCACATACATATGAGAATCCCTGGAAAGTTGCAGTCATCTGTATCCTGCTTTAATGTTACAGCTAAAACAGTTAGATATAAGGCTTAACTTTCCTTTGTTGCTACCATTAAAGGGATATTCTAGTGCAATATTTACATGTTCTAATTCATTACAACATGCAATTCTTGTATAATTTATGCTCCAACTCTATGCATTTAACTCTTTTAACACATAGTTAAAGTCCAACTCGGGAGTCTCAGAGAACGGCTGGCCTTAAGAGGGAAACAGATGGTGAGCCATTAGTCAGTGGAAACCACACAAGCTTGCCAATCACCATATGTATTCCACCCAGAAGCTGCAGCGCTTGCGCCTCTGACAGATTAGAGTGTGAAGTTCTTGCACTGGAATGTCCCTTTAAACTGAAACAGAATCAAGGAAACCAAGAGCTACATCATTTAGTCTAATAGGGGTTAATATTGTTATATCTGCTCTAGGGACATGGAAGCATCATTTAGTACTTGTTTTACAGGTGTAATCATCATGTGAAATATAAAATAGTTGAAATAAAGATGTAGGATTTTTCAGTTTCAAGTGCAGGAGTCTCCTCTCTATTTGCCCTAGTAAATTGTGAATGCACATTTTAATAAAAAAAAGTCTCAAACACTGGATCTGGATAAAGCAGCCATCTTGCTCATAGCACATGTTAAACAGACCTCCGAACTGTCCCTGTTTGAGAGGGACAATCCCTAATTCTGAGCAACTGTCCCTCCGAGACAGCCATATGCCTAATTTGCAGAATTTCTCTTAGCAACACCTACACTCTGAGCAGACACACCCATGACACGCCCACCAACAGGCCAGGCACACCCATTATCCCACCCACTTTCCACCCATGACCCTACCCATCATATCATGGCCCGCCCACAAAAATGGCAACAGCCCCCTTCAACAACCCTACTACTTATCCACAAATGTTGGGAGTTATGGATAAATATGGCAATTACTACTTCTGTTTTGCCTTTACAATTATAATCTATTGCTTTATCTCATTTACACATGTAGCAAATGTTATGGCACTTAATGTACTGAGTTAAACAATTAAAGTTACAACAGCTGATGTGCACATGGGTAAACAGATATGGGCTACTTCTGTAGTTCCCAAATTTCATCTCAATATTAATATCACTCTTATAGAACAAATTTCTAAATATGATTAATTAAAATATTTTATTTTCAACCTTTATTCATTTTAGAATTGAATTGAGATTGTTTGTATTTTTATTATTTGTTTATATTATTTTATACTTTGTAAAGCGGATACATGTTTATTTGGCTTTTTATTTTCAAGTATTCATTATTTAATTCCATCGCTGACGCCCATCACATATCAAATAAGACTGTAAATTTTGTGGCACTATTTTATTTGAAGAATTTCTTGGGTGCAGTGGTAATTACAAATGAATTTATTCTGCTGATATTAATATGTGTCTCAAAATTAAAAAAAAATTAAAAATGTTTATTTAATGTACTTTAAAGTTGTTAAAAAAAATATTGCGGGTCAAGCCTGAAGAGTATTTGAAAGCAGGACTTTAGATCAGTGTTTGATTAAAAAAAAAGGATTTAAAAATAAAATAAAAATTGTTTTAAAAAAATTGCTGCAGGCAGCATGACAGTTGGAATTATTTAACATTGTTTGTTTTCTCATTTTTTTCACAAATATATATATATTTGGCCATTTGTACTTTTCCGAGCAGCAGCACTATTGTAATACAGTAAAAGTATAGGCCTGAACATATCAAACGTTCACACTTGGTTTGTCTTCCCCCCAAAAATAAGAAACTGTATGTTTTGTGATTTATAGAGATGGTAAAGACTTGGAATATATTTTCAATTATTAACTATTCAGATCTATTATTATTTTAAGTTGTTACAAGCAACATACACAATGCATACACTGTAGACCATTTACTTTCAAAACTTGACAATGAATATTATTAATGGGACAATTTAATTGCAATTTTTATATTTTTTAATTAGCTTTTTAGCTGAGAGAACTATGTGGGTCATCTCCTTTTTTCACCAATCTTCACTTTATAGTTAAAAGAGCATGGATAGATGCCAGTTTTGAAAAAGGTATGTAGCAACATAGTTAAATAAAATATTCTAATAATATGCTATTTATTTAATGTAGAACAAAAACAGAAGTAGTACTTCTTGTTACTGAAGAATCTGGCCCGTATCTAATCCTGCAGTTTCACCATGTCACCACCTGTAGCACTGTTTCACAACAGAAATGCAATGTAACAGAAATACTCCAGAGTTTTATCGGCTGATGCACCTCACTCTTAACTTTCTTGGTTCTTGTGCTGACAAACAGTTGTAATACACACATATGCATATAAATTGGCTGTGCAGCAATGCTTAAACCGGAGTCTTAGAAAAACCTAATTAAAACAATATGTTATATAGCAGCAAATAGCCAGTAAATTGTAGGTGTTCTAATAGCTTTTATCAACACAAAACAGATGTTATGTTGACTATTAATACATTGCTGATTTATTTGTGTCTAATTACATTATTACCTAACCTGCAAAAGAGTATTTACAATATTTTTAACTTCATTGCAATTTCATTGTTATGCTATATAAAATGTCTCTATTAAAATGAATTTGGAGAAAAGAGACAAAATGAACAATTTTGTATACAGGTATACCTCACTTTACAGCGCTTCACTTTACAGCGCTTCGCTAATACAGCGCTTTGTGGAGCTGAAGTTCAACCTCCAAAGGATTTTGAAACAGTGCTGTAATCTTTGTGAGATTGCGAAAAAAGTAACTGGCACTATTTTGTTATGCTTAGTTCACTCCGTTTACAGCATTACAGTGCAATCTGTGTCTCAGTGCTATAGTCTGGCAAATTTTACTACAGTAATTGTCACTATTTTACAGGTACAGTATTTATTGAATACTGTGCGTTGCTAGTGTTAAACTAAACGTAGCACTATTGCACCCCTAATATATGTTAGTTCAAACATGTTTTAAAGTCTTTAAACACACTGGCAAGTGAAAAGAAAGCTAAAACTGCCTTGTTTCATTTTAAGGCGCTTTTCACTTTACAGCGAGGCTCCAGTCCCTAACCCGCTGTATGAGCGGGGTACACCTGTACTTAAAGGGGCAGAAAGGTCAAAATAGATATGTGCAGGGGTGCATTCCAATTTTAAATGGAAGCATTTTTGGATACTTAAATTAGCAAAAATGCTTCTAGTAAAAGCTATTACTGTTTTTCTGCGGGCCTGTGCACCAGTATTCTTGCTCAGAGATGGTGGTGGATGTATATTGCAAAAATGCTTCTATTTCAAATTGAAATGCACCAATGCACATTTCAATTTTGACTTTTCTATACCCTTAAGGGGAAAATAACTTAGGGAATCTAACCCTTTAAAAGTATTTTTCTCTATCATGAATTTTCTGTTATGTTCATTACCACTAGGTGCCACTAGAGCTCTTTTTAGAAGATCATTGACAATGACAATAAAGCAGGTTGCCAGTTACTGTGCTTTATGTGTAACAACATTTCAAATGCAGTAGTCAAAAGTTAATAGTCGTATTAAAACTTTTATAATAATCAGTAAAAACTGAATTTGATAAATGAGTATTGTTCATTTATTTCAGCCCAAACCTCTGATCTTAAATTTTCTAGCTCAATATATCTCCAATGGCTCGACATTATCTATAACTTATATGTAAAATGTGTTTAGCTGAAATAAAAGTGATGTCTTTGTTGCAAAAGTCTTACGCTTTACAACAGTTATTGTACAAGGCACCAAAGAACCATACATACATAATTTTGGTTATAGAAAAACATATTAATACAATATAATGATTCATTAACACTGCAGCAGATTTTTTTTTTCCATGTAAAGATTTTTATTCAAAAGACATTTTCAAAATCTTCAAGCTGGTAGCCCCACATTTTCCAATTTATTGGTACATGAGTATTTTGTTTTAGCATTTCTAATTCCTTCTGTGCACAGATGCAAATAAATATTTAGAGAACATAAAATAGAGTTTTTATTTTAAAAAATCTAAAACATATGTACGTCTGTAGTTAATTCAATAAGTATGATTTCACAAACATCATCATACAGAGAAAATAAAATGGACATGTTTCAACTCTATAACAAACTTAAGCAATTATTTTGCCATTAGGAGCAGAAATGTAGCATTTCAAAGGTAATAAAATGTTATGAGTAATTACATGTGACGCGTCACAAGAACCTCTTGGTATATTTGCACTGATTTATTTTGCCTCCATCCAGGTTATGAGCAATCATTTTATAGAGGGTCATTTGTGTATTATTATATATCTGTTTCTGAGGAAAAATATTCAAGATGGTTCAATCTGTCCCATGTTGTATCAATGTAAAGTCAAGGTTATATGTTACTTTAATATTTTTGTCTTTTTACTATGTTTGGTGTTTTTTGTTTGTTCTTTTGCTTTTGTATCTGTAAATTTATATTGTTTTCACTCATTACCATCTCAAATACCCACAGACTATGTGATGTTTACTTGCAAGATTTCTATTTCTCTGGGTCTGTATGTATATATATATTATTTTTTAACATTCTTATTGGTTGTTTCAGTTTTTTTAAGTTTTTTTTTTTTGCTATATATTTAAATTAATGTAAATAGAGTTCAAATGCTTTCCAGCACAGGTTTTTAATGCAATTTATTAAATTTCTTTTCAACATTGTATGTAATATTCAACTTATAACAACACTGAAATAAGATTTTACCTTGTTTTCATCTGTTTTTGCTATTTTTGAAATACAAAATAAACTGTGTTCAATTTGAAAAGCATGTACATTTTTTGACTTCTTAACCAATTCAAAAATGTATTATATATAAATAAATATATATATATATATATATATATATATATATATATATATATATATATATATATATATATATATATAGTGTTGTTGCTGTAAAAAGTTTGAACTCGGAGAGAGCTCTGAGCATATCATGGATGGGCAAGTTTTGCCATTGTCCAAGCAAATAAACTTACAGGTTAAGCGCAAATGATTTTGAGTCTGTTGCTCCAATATACAATGTTTATTAGATTGTACAAATATATATATATATATATATATATATATATTATTTTTTAGTTATTTTATTTATAAAGTGACAGGGTTCAAAAAACAAAAAGGAGAGGGAAACACAGGATATTATAACCAGGCATGTGCAGTTGTTTATATAAATGGCACATGGTATCTTAATATCTGTGTTAAGTTGAAACTAATAATTGTACTTTCTAAGTTTTCTCTTATATACCCACACCTCGGGAAAACAAAAAAAAGAACCAAAAAAAAAAAAACATGTCAATACAAAGAAACACAACAACAACAACAACAAAAATTAATTTCCCCCCTTATTAACTCCTAAACCGCCACCCTCCCGCATTGCAAACACTATTTAAATATTATTAACCCACATCGCACGCACTATGCTAAAGTTTTAAGCCCTACACCGCCGCCACTATAATAAACCTATTAACCCCTAAACCGCAAGCCCCCCACATCAAAATAAACTAAATGTAACTATTTACCCAAGAACCTAACAATCCCCTAACTTTATATTAAAATTACAATTTACCTAGCTTAAATTAAATTTAAACTTATCTGTCAAAAAAAAAACTAAGTTTAAACTAACAATTAAACTAATATAATTATTAAACTAAAATTAAACTAACTACCAATTAAATTAAACTAAACTACACACACATTAAAACAATCCTAACACTACTCTAAAAATTACAAAGTATCTAAATAAAAAAACAAAAAAATAACAAACACTAAATTATGGAAAATTACAAACAAAATTATCCAAAATAAAAAAGAATTACACCTAATCTAATAGCCCTATCAAAATAAAAAGCCCACCCAAAATAAAAAAAATCCCTAGCCTACAATAAACTACTAATATACCTTAAAAGGGCCTTTTGTGGGGCATTGCCCCAAAGATATCAGCTCTTTTACCTGTAAAAAAAACACAAAGACCCCCCCAACAGTAAAACCCACCAACCCCCCAAAATAAAAGAAACCTATTTCTAAAAAACCTAAGCTACCTATTGCCCTGAAAAGGACATTTGTATGGGCATTGCCCTTAAAAGGGCATTTAGCTCTTTTACGGCCCAGACCCTAAACTAAAAAAAAATACACCCAAAAAAAACTTTAAAAAGCCTAACAATAACCCCAAGACGATCCACTTACAGTTTTTGAAGTCCCGCGTACGGTGGCGACCGTATGAAGAGGATACTCCGCGCCGGATGTCTTCAGGATGGACCTGCTCTGAGCCTCCGGGATCAAGATATAAGATGCCGCCTGGGTGAAGATTGAAGAGGCTGCCTGGATGAAGACTTCTGAACGCATGGATCAGGACTTTGCCGCCTGGATGAAGACTTCTCGCCACCTGGATCAGGACTTCAACTCCAGGATGAAGATCGTTCAAGCCGGGACTTCAAAAACTGTAAGTGGATCGTCTTGGGGTTAGTGTTAGGCTTTTTTAAGGTTTTTTTTGGGTGTTTTTTTTTTTAGTTTAGGGTCTGGGCAGTAAAAAAGCTAAATGCCCTTTTAAGGGCAATGCCCATACAAATGCCCTTTTCAGGGCAATAGGTAGCTTAGGTTTTTTTAGATAGTTATTTTTTTATTTTGCGGGTTTGGGGGGGTTTGTAACATTATTGGGTCTTTGTAATTTTGTCACTAAAAGAGCTGATATCTTTATGGCAATGCCTTACAAAAGGCCCTTTTAAGGGCCATTGGTAGTTTATCCTAGATAATGTTTTTTATTTTGGGGTGTTTTTTATGGGTATTAGAATAGGAATATTTTTTTTTATTTTTGATAATTTGTTATTTTATGTAATGTATATTTTTAGGGGGTGTTTTTTTTAGCAAAAGAGCTGTTTTACTCAGGGCTATCTCCATATCGCCCGTGCAAGCAGTGTTTTTCAAAACTTGTAATGGCAGCGCTATAGGGGGTTAAATAACGCCACTTTTGTTGCGTTCTTTACTTTCCCTATAGCGCTCAAAACTCGTAATCTAGGTGATAATGTCTTATCTGAAGATAGGGAAAGAAATCTTTATTGTCTAAAAGATACTCTTTTCAGGTCGGAGAAAGATTTGACTATTTTTAAATTAAAATCTACAAATTGTACTTACTTGAAAAGCCCCAAAGGTGTCCATTTCTGAAACACTTTCGTATAAATTCCTGGAGTAAATTCAGGGTTCCCCATGGTAATCTGATAATTAGAAATTGCGTAAGTAATACCCATTTTCCATTTCCCATTAGGAATAGTCTTAAGATTACAGTGAAGAATGGCTTTAGGTGAATATGGGTATAAAACAATTTCTTCAAGTTCTAACTGAGAAAAATAGTTTGAATTCCCAAGCCAACCTTTAACAAATTTCGCCAAAGAAATTAAGCTTTATAATTCCAGGTCGGGAAGTGCCAGACCACCATGCTCTTTTCTCAGAAATAGTATTTTCAAAGCAATTCTAGGTCTTTTCCCTTGCCATATAAAATATGATAATGATGAATAGAAATTGCAGAGATCTTTTTTTTTTTTACGAATTATAGGAATGTTCTGAATTACATAAAGAATCTTAGGAAAAGAGATAATTTTGAACATGGCAACTCTTCCTGAAATGTTTAATGGCAAATTATGCCAATGGTGCAGATCTTCTTTGACCTTAGAAAGTATTTTTGTGATGTTTAAGGTATACCAGGTACTCGGATCTCGCGAACTATTAATACCAAGATATGTAAAAGAATGTGCTGCAACTTTGATTGGTATAGGTACTATAGAGGGATGATGTTCCTTGAGCCAAAAAATTTCTGATTTCGTAGTATTTTATAACCAGAGAATGGACTAAATATTTCAATCACTTGTAGAAGTTGCAGAATATTCCTCGAAATATTAGAAATATAAATTAAAAGGTTGTCCACATAAAGGGCAACCTTAATTTATCTTTTATCAATCTTAATACCTTCAATTCTCTGACAGATAGCTATGGCTAAAGATTCTATGGCTATGATAAATAAGAGAGGTGAAAGCAGACAACCCTGTCTAGTCCCTTGTTTTCAGGTTATGTTCTCTGTCAATTGACCATTAATTAATAAAGCTGTTTTAGAAGTGTTATAAATATTCTTCACAAAATGCAAAAAAGCCCACGCAGACCAAATATTTTCAAAGAAAAGAATATGTGATCATGTTTCACCGAGTTGAAGGCCTTCTCTGTATCCAGTGAAACAACAGCTATATCCTCATACATTTTAAATGATGTAGTAGATATTGCTTCTTTAGACAGAAAATAATCTATTGTAAGAAATAATTCTCTGATCTTAGCAGAAGCTTTTCTGCCTTTGAGAAAACAAACCTGATCAGAATGAATTATTTGATTTAAAGGGCTCTGCAGTCTATTGGCAAGAATAGTAGTTAAGATTTTGTAATCAGAGTTTAATAAGGCTATTGGCCTATAAGAACCCATTTCAAGAGGATCTTTACCTTTCTTTAGGATCAAGGTAGTCCAGGATGCAGTGAAGGAGTCCGAACATGGTGATTTATTTATAAAATAATGCTTGAAAAGATTTTTGATATATGGAGTGATATTAAGTTTCAACATTTTATAAAATTCATTAGGAAGCAAATCTGGACCCGGATTTCTAGGTAAAGATAGAGGCCCCAAGTTATCAAGGTCTGGTGGACCTGATCCGACAGTGCGGATCAGGTCCGCCAGACCTCGCTGAATACGGCGAGCAATACGCTCGCCATATTCAGCATTGCACCAGCAAGATCCATAAGGAGCTTGATACATATGCCCCATAGAGTCTATACTATCCGAAATTTCTTTGTCAGTAATAGGAGCATTAATCAAAGGTAGTAAATGTTCTGGGCAACACAGAACCGAAATACTATCCCAGAATTTTGCTTTACAATCTAAATTAGGCTCTTTATATGAATATAAATCAGACTAATAATAAGAAAAAGATGATAAGATCTCTTTTGAATCTTTATGAATATTATCATTTGATTGAATTGCTTCAATGCCTTGAGAACTAGAGGAATTTTTAATTATTCTAGCCAAAAGTTTGCCCGTCTTGTTCCCATATCTGTAGTATTTAGCCTGCATTTTTAACTCAGACAGTGTTGTAGAATAAAGGAGTAGAGTATCTCGTTCTTTCTTAGCATTGAGATTTTTGACCCAATTTTCATTGGAGGAATTTAAAATATAAGCATTATATGTATTAACTGAATGATTCATGGTTTCTTTTTCTCTCTTCCTAAGTTCATATTAATAATAAAAGAAGTGATATCGCTGCCAGAACAACTCAGGATTATCTATGTGCGCTTGATTGAAAAGACAATAATCCTACATTTTTAAGTAAGATAGTTTCTGAATTTGGCATCATTAAACAAGTAAGTTGGAAAATGAAAACGACGAAAAAAAGAATTGAACGAAAAAAGGAAAATTTCCAATATAATAGGTTCATGATCTGAAAGACAAAAGGGAGATATCGATGTATTAACTCCCATATTTATTAAACTGTTGCTAGTAAGAAACATGTCGATCCTGGAGAGAGAACCGTATTTTTTTTACATACATGTATCATTTTTTGTATCAGGATTCTGTTCCCTCCAGACATCTCTGATCCCTAGGTTACAAAAAAGTTTTCTAAATTGTTTATTCTCCGGTTTATCTCTATTGGTCTTAGAACAATTTTTACCCTGTCTAACCCTATCTAAAGGATACTGTGGGATCATAATGAAATCTCCTCCTAAAATGAGATGGACTTCTACCATTTTTAATAGGGTTGCACCGATACCATTTTTTTAAGACAGAGCACAAGTACCGATACTTTATTTCAAATACTCATCGATACCAATTACCGATACTTTTTTTATGTCATGACAGTTTACTAAGCACAATACAGACTTATGATTTAAGATCGCTTCTTTATAATTATGAACTGAAATAATAAAACAGTTTTTTGTGCTTGTTGTCACAAAGTTCACAGAACATGTTTATAAATAAAAATATTACAATAACATATATTAATAATAACAACAATAACTAACAGCTGCAGCAGCTGGGGCTGGAAATCTACAATTTAAAGGGGTGATTACTGGTTGCAATTGAGTTGTAGGGTGCTTATATAACTCATCAATCTGACATTTGTATTTAATACAAAGTAATATAATTTAATTCTGAAAATAATATTGGGGAAGGAGTTTCCCAGTAATCCTCTTTGAGAAAAATGGGGCATTTGCATTCTACTGACTCAACAGAAAATAGGGCTGGTCTTCATATTTTCCCAGGGCTGCTTTTTATTCCCAGTCCAGCCCTAGCTAAGGCTGTTCCTCAGAGTACAGTATGTTTTGAGTATAATTGTGAAAGATGAAAACTAGCAGTATAACAGGCAATCTAGCAATTAGAGTAATTTTTCAAAAGCAAGCTCTTATTAAGGAACAGAAGCATCTCTACATGTTCAGCTATAAGTCTGTTTCTGCTATCAGTAAGGACGTTTGACGCTAAGCTGAACAGTCTTTCACTTTTCACACTACTGCATGGGTCAGAAAGATATTTTTGGGCCATTAAATCTCAGTTTATTAACTGCCCAGTACATCAGGGGTTTGCCTGAACGAGGTACAGTGATCTCTCCCAGGTAGGCTTCCAGCTGTAAAGTAGCAGCTTTTGTAGCACTGCTCTGACGTACAATAATACAAATAACAACAATTTGTATTGATAGAACAGAAGTAAACAATTTTTAGTTAAGTCTCCACTCCAGCTTAAAATGAAATGGGAACATGCAGTTTGAAAAACGCCACAAGATGGCGTATGGGTAGTAATAGGAGGTATCGGTTTAAGTATCGGTGCATTTGCACGAGTACAAGTACTCATGCAAATACTTGGTATCGGCACCGATACCGATACTAGTATCGGTATCGGTGCAACCCTAATTTTTAATATCCTAATTTGGAGGAGATTCCAAAATAATGGGTTAAAATCATTGGGTGCATATATTTTACATAAACTGAATAAACCATTTATAGTTTTTATTTTTAATATAATAATTCTCCCATCAGGCTCAATATAAGAATCAATAATCTCATATTTAAAAGCTTTTGCAAGCAAAATAGACACTCCCCTCCTCCTAGCAAGCGAAGGAGAGACTATTGCTTCTCCTACCCATTGGGTCTTAAGTTTCAATCCTTCTTATAATGATAAATGAGTTTCCTGAAGGAAGGGTATATCAGTATGTAATTTCTTTAAATGTCGAAGAATGGCCTTCCTTTTAATGGGGGGAGTGATGCCCCTTAAATTCTAAGACGATATAATAAGTTTCCTAGGTTTATCCATTTCTTAGTTTACTATGTCTATGGAATATGCAGGAAAGAGAGAGAGAGGGGAAGAGAACAAAAAAAAGGGGGGGGGGATGAAAATCCAATTGAGCCCATAGGAACAAGTC
This sequence comes from Bombina bombina, assembly GCF_027579735.1. Classification (NCBI taxonomy): domain Eukaryota; kingdom Metazoa; phylum Chordata; class Amphibia; order Anura; family Bombinatoridae; genus Bombina; species Bombina bombina. The sequence continues at coordinate 107,273,128 of NC_069501.1, forward strand.
TGAAGACAATTAACACAGTTCTTTTTTAGACTTAAAATATTGTTTGGCTTCTGTTGCATTATCAAAAAAATATTTTGTGTTACCATCAGAGACTTTCAACTTAGCAGGATAAATGACTGTAGCCCTAATACCTTATTTTAGCATTTTACTACAAATAGGAGGGAGCTCTTTTCTTTTATAAAGAGTTTCATAGGAGACATCTTGAAATATTTTAATTTAAATATTTTCTATTTGAACAATTTTTTTTTTCCAAAAATGTTGAAGAAGTATTTTCTCCTAAAAATTTAGAATTATTAGCAATAACTGGTCTAGGTCTGTTACTCCCATCACTATTAGAAAACATTTTGCCCACTCGGTGTGCTCTTTCCACAATAATTGGAATAGAAGATGCAGGAATTTCCAGTAGGGAGGGGAGTGTTAAAGAAACAAATGTTATTAGATCTTCATATTCCTTTGATTCAGGAATCCCAATTAACTTTATTATTTATTATTATTATTATCGGTTATTTGTAGAGTGCCAACAGATTCCGCAGCGCTATAAACAAAGGGGGAGTACAACAAAACAATTATATGGTAGAGGGCCCTGATATTATTCCTTCTGCTACGATTTTCAAGGTCTTCTAACTTTGTTTGAAGTTTTAAGGTCATGCTTTTATTCTCTGCCAAATGAGTTTTCTGTAAACCATTAGTGTCTTCTAGATCAGACACTCGTTCTAATTCTGATACTCGGGTAGAGTATACTCTAACCCCTTGTCTCAAATAAGATTTCTCTGATTTAAATTCTATTTTTAAAGTTAAAATAAGGTGATAAAGATTCAATAATATATTTTACTAAGAGTTGTCTAACTAGAGGATTCACTGTGGATAAAGTGGTATCAGGATGTAGTTCTACTAAGGACTCTAAAGGTTGTTTATTTTTCTTATCTCTTTTAGAAGCCATAATTGGAGATTTTACTCTGGACTGCAAAGTAGGGGAAAGGAATTTCTCCATAAAAATACTTTGAATAATGTGCATACATTAGAAGAGAATTAATAAATGCAAGTACTATACCCGATCCGCAACACCAACTACATTCTTGAGGCACAGCTAAGGGGAGAGTGGCAACTAGACTTTGATAGATATGTTCCTTCCCTAAGAACTAGGTATTAATTTACCCCTAAGCAGAGTGACGTAACGACACCCCGGGGAGGGAGTTTGGTGGAGAAGGTAAAAATCAGGAGGACTAGTAAGAAATAGAAAATGAAGACATATGTTAGTTCAATTCATTGTCTCTTATTGCATACATCTCTTTTACTGATATTGCATCTTGTTAAACGATATAGATGTTCATACTCTTGCACTATATACCTTGGATGTCAGTTTTATACTCAATGGAATGGAATTGATATGTGTTCTTTGTATAAATAAAGATTTTCAAAAAAAATAATACTTTGAATAAGAAAGAGTAATAAGACCCTTTATATAAAAAAAAGTCAATGAGTGTAAAAGAGGACAATATTTAGCTTGGTATATAACAAGAAGCTGAACTAGGGTCTATGTCTAAGTGTGATAAGTACTAGTTATAGCAAAGGAGCATAGTATAGGTAGACCCCAAACTTAACATTGTTATAGAAATCTCAAGAAATTACTCAAAACTCTAGATATAAAAAACAGAATTTATGCTTACCTGATAAATTACTTTCTCCAACGGTGTGTCCGGTCCACGGCGTCATCCATTACTTGTGGGAAATATTCTCCCCCACAGGGAAAGGCAAGGAGAGCACACAGCAAGGGCTGTCCATATAGCTCCCCCTCTGGCTCCGCCCCCCAGTCATTCGACCGACGGTTAGGAGAAAAAGGAGAAACTATAGGGTGCCGTGGTGACTGTAGTGTATAAAGAAAAAAACATTTTCAACCTGATTAGGAAACCAGGGCGGGCCGTGGACCGGACACACCGTTGGAGAAAGTAATTTATCAGGTAAGCATAAATTCTGTTTTCTCCAACATTGGTGTGTCCGGTCCACGGCGTCATCCATTACTTGTGGGAACCAATACCAAAGCTTTAGGACACGGATGAGGGGAGGAAGCAAATCAGGTTACCTAAATGGAAGGCACCACGGCTTGCAAAACCTTTCTCCCAAAAATAGCCTCCGAAGAAGCATAAGTATCAAATTTGTAGAATTTGGCAAAAGTGTGCAGAGAGGACCAAGTCGCTGCCTTACATATCTGATCAACAGAAGCCTCGTTCTTGTAGGCCCATGTGGAAGCCACAGCCCTAGTAGAGTGAGCTGTGATTCGGTCAGGAGGTTGCCGTCCGGCAGTCTCATAAGCCAATCGAATAATGCTTTTCAGCCAGAAAGAGAGAGAGGTAGCAGTAGCTTTTTGACCTCTCCTCTTACCAGAGTAAACGACAAACAAAGATGAGGTTTGTCTAAAATATTTTGTTGCTTCTCAGTAGAACTTTAAAGCACGAACAACATCTAAATTGTGTAATAAACGTTCCTTCTTTGAAACTGGATTCGGGCACAGAGAAGGAACAACTATTTCCTGGTTAATATTCTTGTTGGAAACAACTTTTGGAAGAAAACCAGGCTTAGTACGCAAAACAACCTTATCTGAATGGAAAACCAGATAGGGTGGATTACATTGCAAAGCAGATAATTCAGAAACTCTTCTAGCAGAAGAAATAGCAACCAAAAACAGAACTTTCCAAGATAATAACTTAATATCTATGGAATGTAAAGGTTCAAACGGAACCCCTTGAAGAACTGAAAGAACTAAATTTAGACTCCAAGGAGGAGTCATGGGTCTGAAAACAGGCTTGATTCTAACCAAAGCCTGAACAAAAGATTGTACATCTGGCACAGCTGCCAATCGTTTGTGTAACAAGACAGATAAAGCGGAAATCTGTCCTTTTAGAGAACTAGCTGACAACCCTTTATCCAAACCTTCTTGGAGAAAGGAGAGAATCTTTGGAATTTTAATCTTACTCCAGGAGAATCCCTTGGATTCACACCAGCAGATATATTTTTTCCATATTTTATGGTAAATCTTTCTAGTCACAGGTTTTCTGGCTTGGACCAGAGTATCTATCACAGAATTCGAGAACCCACGCTTTGATAAAATCAAGCGTTCAATTTCCAAGCAGTCAGCTGCAGAGAAACTAGATTTGGATGTTCGAATGGACCTTGTACTAGAAGGTCCTGTCTCAAAGGTAGCTTCCATGGTGGAGCCGATGACATATTCTTCCCGAGACCATAGGCCCTGAGCTTTCAGGGAGTCCCAGATCGCGCCCCACCCCAAGAGGCTGGCGTCGGTCGTGACGATGACCACTCCGGTCTGCGGAAACTCATTCCCTGAGACAGGTGATCCTGGGTCAACCACCAGAGAAGTGAGTCCCTGGTTACCTGGTCTACTTGAATTTGGGGAGACAAGTCTGTATAGTCCCCATTCCACTGATTGAGCATGCACAGCTGTAATGGTCTTAGATGAATTCGAGCAAAAGGAACCACGTCCATTGCTGAGACCATTAGTCCTATTACTTCCATGCACTGAGCTATGGAGGGTTGAGGAATAGAATGAAGAACTCAACAAGCGTTTAAAAGCTTTATCTTTCTGACTTCTGTCAGGAAGATCTTCATTTCCACAGAATCTATTATTGTTCCCAGAAAAGGAACCCTTGTGGACGGTGACAGTGAACTCTTTTCTATGTTCACCTTCCACCCATGAGATCTGAGAAAAGCCAACACAATGTCTGTGTGGGCCCTTGCTTTGGAAAGAGATGATGCTTGGATTAGGATGTCATCTAGATAAGGTGCTACAGCGATGCCCCTCGGCCTTAGGACCGCTAGAAGGGACCCTAGCACCTTTGTGAAAATTCTGGGAGCGGTGGCTAAACCGAATGGAAGAGCCACGAACTGGTAATGTTTGTCCAGAAAGGCGAACCTCAGGAATTGATGATGAGTTTTGTGGATTGGGATATGCAGATACGCATCCTTTAGATCCACGGAAGTCAAATATTGACCCTGCTGGATTGTCGGCAAGATTGTCCGAATGGTTTCCATTTTGAAGGATGGAACTCTGAGGAACTTGTTTAATATCTTTAAATCCAGAATTGGCCTGAAAGTTCCCTCTTTTTTGGGAACCACAAACAGGTTTGAGTAAAAACCTAGACCTTGTTCCCCGGAGGGGACTGGGTTTATCACTCCCATCTTTGATAGGTCTCTTACACAATGTAAGAATGCCTGTTTCTTTATCTGGTCTGAAGATAAGCGAGACAGGTGGAACCTTCCCCTTGGAGGAAGTCCCTTGAACTCTAGCAGGTATCCCTTGGAGACTATCTCTAGTGCCCAGGGATCCGGAACATCTCTTGCCCAAGTCTGAGCGAAGAGAGATAGTCTGCCCCCTACCAGATCCGGTCCCGGATCGGGGGCTACCCCTTCATGCTGTCTTGGTAGCAGCAGCAGGTTTCTTGGTCTGTTTACCCTTGTTCCAGCCTTGCCTGGGCTTCCAAGCGGGTTTGGGCTGGGCCGCGTTACCTTCTTGTCTAGCGGCAGTGGAGTTATTAGCCGGTCCGTTCCTGAAATTGCGAAAGGAACGAAAATTAGACTTGTTCTTAGCCTTAAAAGGCCTATCCTGTGGGAGGGCATGGCCCTTACCCCCAGTGATGTCTGAAATAATTTCCTTCAATTCCGGCCCAAAAAGGGTCTTACCCTTGAAAGGAATATTAAGTAACTTAGTCTTGAACGACACATCTGCCGATCAGGATTTATCACTTTTCTGTTGTAGAGTAAATAGTACAAGCCAGCACTATTTTAAAATAACAAACTCTTGATAGAAGAATAAAAAACTACAACTAACACCACAAACTCCTCACCATCCCCGTGGAGATGCTACTTGTTCAGAGCGGCAAGGAGAATGACTGGGGGGCGGAGCCAGAGGGGGAGCTATATGGACAGCTCTTGCTGTGTGCTCTCCTTGCCTTTCCCTGTGGGGGAGAATATTTCCCACAAGTAATGGATGACGCCGTGGACCGGACACACCAATGTTGGAGAAACTTGTACAGTGTGAGCAAAATAGTGGGTCACTGTAGATGAATTGATTTGTTCAGTGGGTGGAGAGTCAGAAAAATAGAAAACAAGAATAGAAGATTTGATAACGTTGCAAAGATTTTCTATTCTTATATATAATAAGCAGCAACAATCAATATGGCTCTCATACCCAGAGTAGCATACAAAACATGTACAGAGAACAATATTTTCAAATTGAAGACTCAGATTTACCAATATACAAAATCTTATAGACAGTAAACTAGGTGCTAAATAAACAGAATATAGTTAATGTCTTCACTAGAATTAGAGCCACAAGTGGAAAAACAGGTATAGAAAGGTATGTAGCTCTACAAGAAAAGAACTTATATATTCCTGCAACAAATTTTCTTATCCTGTATATGAAGAACAGGAGCAACCAATGTAGCTCTCAGAACCAATCTAGGTCACCAAACATTTATGGGGATCACGAATAGAATGCAATTTTTAAATTCAAAGTTCACATCTTCCCCAATGTGTATTCTTGTAGAAGTTTAGATTAGTAACTTCACTGGGAATAAGCCAAACAGGTGTAAAGTCGCTGTCTTCACTGGAGTAATAAGCCAAGAATGGAGAAACAAATGTGAGCACTTAAACAGTCCTGCAAATACTTACTCTATGCGTGTGTACAATAAGCAGCAGCAGCAGCCAAAATAAGTCTCACACCCAGACTAATCAAACATACATAGAGGAGTCTCTTGTTAAAGAAATGTTAATTGCTGGCAGCTTTTGCCTTGGTTTTGATCCTTTCCATGAAAGTCAATTTTCCATAACTAAAAAGTCTTATATGCAGTAAGCAACAAATGTGGGTACTTAAACAAACCTTTAAAGAATTTCCATCTCACTGTATTGTGTACAAGGAATATAAGTACATCGCACACTCCCAGACTAGTTTACCAAGCTTAGATTAATTTTCCAAATATCAGATTTCCAGAATGTCAGTGAAACTTCACCCGTGTTGGTGTCTTCACTAAGATTAAGTTTGAAACAGCATATGAGGGGCTACATCAGTTTATAAACAATCAAAGCTTCAGAATATAGAGGAAAGAACAAAATCAACATGCACCCCACACTCTCAGACTGGAATACCAAACCACAGGACTTACAGTTCTCTTCTTATATATAGCGCAACATGTCTCTCAGTAGAAAGCCATTTTGAGATATATTCTCCACTTACATAGGGGTCTTTGTAGGTTTGAAGCACCCCATACCCTTTTGAATGGTCAGGATCGTTCCTTGTTCCAATAGGAGCTTCAAAAAGCGCTGCGTCAGGGCACAGCACAGTCAGTGTGAGTGGAAGATGCTGTATGGAAGTGAAGCAGGTTGATGAAAAACCTTAACCGGCTATTCCCTGATCCAGCAGGCTCCAGGCTTTCGGTCCCCACGACAAGGATTCAGGCGCACGGAGAAGAGTAACCTCAGTTGCAACACATCAGGGTGACCACGTGGTAGCGTCCACGTTCGTGTGTGCTCACACAACTCCACCTCATCCTTGCTCTCTTCATCCTGCCGCAACCACCTACGCAAAATCTCCAAAATTCGTCCGTTTCTAAGTGCTGAAACTACTAAACAGCTAATCCACTCCCTGGTAATTTCCCGACTTGACTACTGTAACAACTTACTAACTGGCCTCCCTCTCTCCTGCCTCTCTCCCCTCCAATCCATCCTTCATGCATCTGCTAGACTAATCCACCTCTCTCGACGCTCTGTTTCTGCTGCACCTCTCTGTGAGTCCCTTCACTGGCTCCCCATTCACAACAGAGTTAAATTCAAAATTCTCACCATGACATACAAAGCCCTCACCAATGCTGCCCCACTATACCTGTCCTCACTTATCAACAAATACACTCCTGCCCGTCCCCTAAGATCCAACAATGACCTGCTTCTTGCGTCCTCTACCATCACCTCCTCTCATGCTAGACTACAGGACTTCTCTCGGGCAGCACCAACCCTCTGGAACGCACCTCCTCATGCTGTCAGACTTGCCCCTAACCTCTCCTCCTTTAAACATTCCCTAAAGACCTTTCTGTTCAGAGAAGCCTATCACCCAACTTATCAACAAACTAACTTCACTTAACTAACAGCAGCCCTCTATCTCCTCACTAATATCATTCTCACCTTTGTAGTCCCCACCTCCTGTTTCCCATCCTACCCATCTAGATTATAAGTTCCCAAGGGAATAAAGAATAATAATAATAATAATGTCAGGTACAAATATATTAGTAGCATTATCATTACTCCATTTCAAGATTGGCCCTAGTATAGACTGGGGGTGTATTATGCCAAAGCAATGTATAGGAGACAGAAAAATTTAAGGTGTATTTCTATAGCATGATGCCTCCCACTCTTATGCTCTCCAAATATTTTATTTATTATATATAAAATCAACAATCCATGGCTTTCTGGTGTAGGTGCATGACTGTGAATTCGTCTCTGGCCTCCAGTGCTGAGAAATGTATGCCTCAAATATGAGATAAATCGTTTAGGTGAGGAAATTTAGGGGCATTAGATTTTCCAATATCTGGGACGGTAAAAATAACTAATAACACTACTGTTATAGGGAAATTAGTTGCAATCTTTATTGAAGACAAAATGAGTTCCTCATTCTGCAATACACTGTAGGATTCTTGTAACATAAATACAACTTGATTTGTCATCGTCCTTACATCCTTTAAACAAACCAGTACTCTGTATTAACAGGATTATGATGCAGACATAGGGGTATATTTATCAATGTGCGAGCATACATGATACGAAATAGCGTATCATGTCTGCTGCACATTGATAAATGCCGACAACATACGCTGTCAGCATTTATCATTGCACAAGCAGTTCTTGTGAACTGCTGGTGCAATACTGCCCCCTGCAGATTTGCGGCCATCGGCCGCTAGCAGGGGGTGTCAATCAACCCGATCGTATTCGATTGGGTTGATTTCTGTCCATCGCCTCAGAGCAGACGGACAAGTCTTTAGACTGCTGCTTCGGAGTATACTGAAGTTTAATAAATATGCCCCATAGTGTTAGTGGAGTATTTAGACACACAAGATCACATCAACAAGGCCAGGATGGTGTAAACTTAGCAAAGCAGTAGAAATTAAGATAGAACAGTAAGTTATAGTGCAAAGAAGGGTCTTAATAAACACAGAACAAATGCTCATTCAGAAACCGTTTATAATTTTAAAAAATCCAGTTCACCAAAGGGCACAGTAATGATAATGACACAGCATAGACGATGAACCAGAACTACAATACCTATAAAAGTCAGGATTCAAGTAATCATGATAAGCTCTGTGATAGGCATAGGGTTAAAAGGTTTAACCACAGAGAAACTTGTTTATCAATATGTCATAATTAAACATTCCGAAATAGTATTTGTTGCTCCAGAGATTAGTTAAAACAGCTTTGAAGATAATGTTTATAACCTAAATGGGATTGCAATAGATACATAGGCAAAAAAAATTAGTGTTGGTGGTGAAACAGAAATAACTTAAATGAGTGAAATGCAGGAAAATTCCTTGCTAAAATTGTTGTTAGTCAAATTCCTGGTAGAGTGGATATGAAGGATGCGGCAACTTTAAGAAGTCTGGTGGATTAAAGAAAGTTTAGTACACATTATTGCTTTGCTGTTTAACCCCTTAATGACCACAATGTACCCTGTATGTCACTGGTCGTTAAGGTTTTTTTCAGGACATAATAGCACAAGTCTAGCAAGCACACGCTATTAATGGACTCCCTCCAGCAAGCTTTGTGGAATAGAGCAGTCTCAACGCTGGTGGCAAGATCACGCTATAAAACAATCAAGTCCCAAAAAAAGGCCAGTGACATACAGGGTACGTCGCTGGTCTTTAAGGCGTTAAAGGGATATGCTAGAGAGGAAGAGGAGGAGCCTGTGCATAGAGCAGGTGTTGCTCCCCTGCAGCTATCCCTAAGGTGGTTGTTCACACCAGGTATCCTCACTGTTAGAGGGCTGCAGCCAGTTTTCGTTTACATCTTGGTGTATCCTCTCACAGCGTGTGTTGCTAACTACGCTGAAAAAAGACCTTGTCTGCCCGGAGCTGGATTCAGGTGGCTGTGTGAATAAAGCTCCCTATAGGGTAAAAAAAAATTGATCCAAAACGACCCCTCCTCTCACTCTAGGAGAGCGTGGTGGACAGCCAGGTCGGCTTGCAACAAAGTACTGGTGGTAGCAATATTTACTCCCCACTCACCCCATCGCCTACAATCTAACAAACTTGCCTCTTTTACTCCCCTCCTCACCCACCGGTGCTGCGTGTGGGGAGGCGGTAGTACAACTTTACCTAAGTCCTTTTGGGGTGGAACCATTTTTTCAGCTGACGGCTTGTCTCCCACTGGTGATGCGAGGAAAAGACACGTTGGCGTGTGAAACAATCTAGCCGCACTCCCTGATAGATACTTAGATCTCACCTATGGGGCTTGGTTCCCTGGCTGCCCTCCTCGCCCACCGGTGCTGCGTGCAAGGAGTTGGAGGTGCGGCTCTTTTCCTGGGGCCCGTTGCCGTGGAGTTGGTCTCGTAACTGGCAACCTTGCTCAGACGCTGTTGGAGGGAGGAGCTATACGGCCACACGAGTGATCCCAGAGGAGGTGCGAGAACCGGAGCTGAACAGCTGCGGGGTTAGGAGACCGAGTGGTTGCACAAGCGGATTGTCGGTAATCAGCATTAACTCAGGAGACCCGTAACAGATCAGCACTACAGAGTCTTTTCTTCTCTGATACTGCATCATACGGCCAGGAGCAGTGACTGGTAGTGACACTTTGCTGGAGGGGTGAGTGGAAAGCAAACGTTGATCATATGCTTTGATTCCCAGGAACTTTTTTTACAGACTGGGTGATACTCGGCTCAAGTTGCTTCATGAAAGGCAGTGTTACATGTTGACTGGGGCTATCTATCTTATAATCTTTATTACTGAGCAATCTTCAAAACCCTTATTGTACGGTTTGGGGGACTTTTTCTAGTACACAAAAGCGCATGAAGTTGCTAGCATAAATCTGAAAAAGAGAGGAAAAAAAAAAGAAAAGGGGGAAAAAAAAGGAAAGGAGAGCAGAGGGAGATAATAACTCCAAATATCCCTAGGGATTGCTTGGATATCAGGAGTCTTTAGTTGCTTTTTATCTATTTCTCACCACCTCTAAATGTTTGTTTCTGATTCTCTAAGCCTTTATTTTTTTCCCTGCGCATAGTGGCAGGTTAGTGCCCTGATTGTCTAATTTAAATGCATATGTTATGTCTATATCATTATTCTAACATCTCTTTTTTTTAGAATGTCATGTTAATAGGGTTAGGTTACCATTACAGTAGGCTCAGCAAACTTGTTAATTTGCTGCATATATTGTGGTACATTTTGCTGATTTTGTATAACAACACTGATATCCTCTCTCTGACTTACAGAGGGTCTGCACATGCATAAGGGAAGCTAGTGTAGCTCACAGGGAGTAGGAAATCACACAGTTCAATTCAGCTATAAACCACACTTTAAGAGCAGCTAGGGATTAGGCCAGGTATAATCTAAAAAGGGTTAATATCCACTTCTCTATAGCAAGATAACTGTGAGATGTGCTGAATATATGGGTAAGGGAATGACAGGCAAGATTAATTAAACGCAAAATTCACTCCCCTAAAGGATCAGACTGTGTGTTAGTCTAGTAACTAGGGGTGAGAATAAGTCAAGAAATAGCTTCAAGAGATCCTAGAGTCTTGACATGAATTATTGTTTCTGAGATATCTCCTAAATGAATATAAGTCATATATAGTCACTTTGGTGACCCTGCTCTATGCCAAAACTCACATTAGGTGAGACACGGCAGTTAATTGTACAAAGTTCATACATGGGATTTTTCTCTGTTAAAATATCACTGCTTAAGTAGCAATAGCAAAAGTAGGTGGGTAAGTATTCAAGGTTAAAGAGAGGGTTCGAACCTCCTGTGTTGGCATTTGCCACCCTTAATGGTCGCCATCTGCTGGTCGTATTATTATTCTTGGCACTTTTCACTTTCCCGGATACTTGTCTTTGAAATATCCTTTACTTATCACTTTTGTGGTTTTATAGGGTTGTCACTTTTTGGCTTAACCTCGTACTGCCCCGCCTTTCCTTTCCCCTTTTTTATTTTTTTTTCTCCCCCTTCCCGGCTACCTTTCCCATCACGTGGGGCTCTTCACCATATCACGCGGTGTTTAATAGCATCTTCTATTAATCGATAAATTTATCACTTCCCCCTCCATCACTTCCAAACACAATCCAGGCATGGCGACTAAGAATGGGGAATGCAGGAATAAGAATCCTATAGAAGCTTCAGCAGAAACCTCAGATGAAACCACCCTATTAAAAGCTCAAAAGCTAATGGTCTCACAAGATAATCAAGACCTGGTAGCCAGCATCTTAGAAGCTATTTCTCCCAAATTTGACATTTTAAAGAATGAAATTAAACAAGATTTCACATTATTAATGGCAGAGGTTAGACAATATTCCAGGAGACTCCAACAAGTGGAGTATCGAATCTCAGACTTAGAAGACACAACAAATTCCTACATACCCAAGATAGAGGGCAACCAGAGCGAGATTTTCAAACTTCAGGCAAAAATAGGCGACCTTGAAAATAGGTCAAGAAGAAATAATCTCAGAATTATTGGATTTCCAGACCCTTTTAAGCAAGAAGACCTCATGAAAGTCATAACACAGATTTTACCCCAAATGCTTAAAATTCCTGAACCTCAGTCACCTGTCTTAATTGAAAGAGTCCACATATTGGGGAGAGCTACAGATAGCTCTGCTATCCCAACCAAGCCCAGACCAATTATCGCAAGGTTCCTGAATTTTCAGGATAAAATGCTTTATCTACAATATTTTCGCAAAAATCAACCCATTCTCTACAATGGCAATAAAATCCTCCTTTTCCAGGACTTCTCCATAGAGACCTCCCGGAAAAGGAGGGAGCTTTCCCCGGTCGGTGGCAAAATGTTAAAAGCAGGTTGGCAGGCTACTGTTATATATCCAGCTAGACTTAGACTGTTTCTTGGGGGTCAAACTTTTTTTTTTATTCAGCAGCAGAGGCAGAGAAAAAGCTAGTGGAACAAGGGATTAATTGATAACTCTTTTTTCATGTGTGGTATGTTTGTATTAAACAAATATGTCCAAATTATTGAGGGGATTGAACCCCCCCCCCTTATTATTATTCATTTATTTCTCTCTCCCCCCCCCCCCGATCTCAAAAGACGCACGGAATCTCTCAGGTAACAACGCATGAACAATATGATTAGAATTACGTCCTGGAATATAGAGGGTATAACTTCTCCGATCAAATGGAAAACGATCCTGTCCCACCTCCAGAGACTTAATACTTCTATGGCGCTACTGCAGGAAACATACCTAAATACTGAGGAATCACTAAAACTAAAATCTTCGTGGGTGGCTGAGGTACTATTTGCTCCCTCACTAAATAGGAAAAAATGAGTTGCTATTCTTTTAGGGAAAAAAATATCTTATGAGAAAGTACTTACAGTAATAGACGTGCATAGCAGATATAAAATACTGAAAATAAAAATTTTGAATTCAATGTATACTATTTGTAACCTCTATGCTCCTAATGTAATTGATCAACGGTTTTGGGACTCTCTCCAATCTAAAATCTTACAGGTAGCAGAGGGTCACGTGATCCTAGCCGGAGATTTCAATATGTCCCCCTGCTTTCCTCTGGACAGACTCAGGCGCGGGGTTCCACAAAAAAAGACCAAAAAAGATAATTTAGAATCAAAATTGTTCAACACCATTTCCCTAAACCTTGCAGTCAGGGATGTGTGGAGGGTCCAGAACCCAGATTGCAGGGGATATACCTGCTATTCAGAAGCATCCAAATCTCTGTCAAGAATCAATCTCATATTAATAAATGACAGCTTTTATCACACTGGGGCTAAGGCGGCAATCTCAGAAATCTGTATCTCAGGTCATGCCACCATAATGTTGGATATTCCAAGTCAGAAGGATCGTCCAACAGGGTTACACTTTTTCTATCCAAAATATCTTACTAATAATACAAAATATAAAAACTGGCTAAAAAATAAGATGGAAGAATTTTTTAAATGAAATGAGGGCTCAGTACCCAATCCATCGATCATTTGGGAGACAGCGAAAGCTGTTCTAAGGGGAGATATTATTGCTTACACCGCAAAAATCAAACAAGATTCTCGATTAAAGGAGAGACAGTTGACAGCCATGGTTGCCAACACATATAATAGATACCTTAGGTCCCCTATTGAGGAAAATTGGAAAAGATATATTAAAGCAAAAGAGGAACGAGACACCTTTATAACCACTCAGACAGTACAAGCAGAATTAAAATATCAATTGAGACTTCAATCAGGGAAATTATTGTCTAAGTTGGTGAAAAACTCCAGACAATCAAATACAATTGAATCTCTACAGGTTGATAAGAATCAGCAGTATTATAAATCCATTTACTCTCCCTCCTCCTTTGATGCGGGAGCACAGGATAGATTCTGGTAAAACTTACCCTTTACAAAATGCAACTCTGAGTTTAATTCTAAATTAAATGCCCCAATATTGGAGTTAGAAGTATTGCAAACAATCCGAGCGCTAAAATCTGAGAAAGCCCCAGGCCCGGATGCAATACTGAATGAATTCTATAAAAGTTTAGAAGTATCGATCACCCCTCACTTGACTAAACTCTTTAACTTCTTCTTTAGGGAAAACGCCCACATTCCTTCTAATTTTGTAGAATCTCACACCATCCTCATTCTTAAACCAGGGAAAAACCCTCACAACAGGGAATCGTATAGACCTATTGCATTATTAAACTCCGACTACAAGATATTCACTTCCATCTTAGCTAAGAGATTGCAAAAGGGGTTATCTGAGATTATTCATAGATTCTTTAAAAGCAGTTCAGCCGCTAAGAATAGACAACTCCTTCTGATCATTGATTATTTCAAGAACTCAGAGGATAGGTTGCCCATAAACTATCATTTAATCGATACTCTAAGACGCTTTGGTTTGGGGAATAATTTCCTCAACTTAGTTAAAAATATCTGTTCACAATCATCTACAAGTATAGTTATACACGGGCTGGTATCAAATAAAATAATGCTAGAAAAAGGGACACGGCAAGGGTGCCCGCTCTCACCCCTGCTGTTTGACTTAGCAATAGAACCATTAGCCATTAAAATAAGACAACAAATCGAAGGTATTAAAATCGTTAAAAAGGAGGTTAAGGTGGCATTATACACAGATGATTTACTGGTATATATCTCTAATACCTCTGTTAACATTCCAAAGCTCCTAAATATAATTGATTCATATGGTCATTTTTCAGGATACAGAATGAACAAATTGAAGTCAGAATTATTATTATTATTGAAGTACAGATAATTCTTTTAAGGTTGTTTCTACATCTTTTAGATACTTGGGGATATTGATTTCTGCTGACCCTCAGGACTGGTACTCCCTAAATATCTCCCCAATCCTCCTGCAAGCCATCACACAAATGAGAAATTGGCAGAATCTGCCCCTCTCATTATCTGGACGCACAGCTCTGTTAAAAATGGTGATTCTACCAAAGATTTGTTATATATTTCAAAATCTCCCTATTATATTAAAAATATATGACATCAAGAAATTTAACACCGCACTTCGTCATTTTATTTGGCAATCAAAAAAACCTAGAATATCTTTGCAGAGATTAAATTTACCTAAGCAAATGGCTGGGTTAGCATTGCCCAATATATATTTTTATAATTTAGGTTTTTTAGGACGCGTTGCAGCAGATTGGATAGCGGAGTCAAATCACTTCTCAGACTGCGATCTTGAAACCAGCATGATATATCCCTTGTTGCCTACATCCCTGCTTCATATCCCCTCCCATTTAATACCTAAACAAGTGAAAAGTCTTAAAACTATATATACGATAATCGTAGCCTGGGGTAATATAGGTGCATGTGTTGATGTGAATACCAATATACCAAGATTTCAAACCTTCCTGGGAAATCCAGAATTCCAGGAGGGAACACAGTCGGCAGTATTACAACACTGGCACAGTCAAGGGTTGCATCTGGTCTTACAGCTCCTTAAACCAGAGAAAAGAAGTATCAAATCTTTTGAAGAACTGAAACAGGAATTCAACCTTAGTAATCAGGATTTTTTCGCATACCTTCAAGTCAGACACTATACTTCACAGTCAGTCAGCAAATTTACTTGGAGATGGTCCTGGGGCAAATTGGACAATTGGATAGTTTTGACCAAGGCAGGTTACTTTTCCATAGCTCCCTGGTACATTCTCCTTTTTTCGTACAAAATAAATTCGAATTTAGGGAGGTTAGCTCAAAAATGGACAAATCTTAGCAATACTAATATAGAGGGGGACATACATGTGGCCAGATCTTTAAGATCACTATTTGAGTCTACTATGGCCGAGACCTGGAGAGAGTCCAATATAAAACTTCTATACCAAACCTATTATACTCCAGATAAAGGTTATAAGTGGTATAACACAGACTTCAATAAATGCCCAAAGTGCAGCCTACCAGCAGCAGATTTAATTCACATGATATGGAATTGTCCCAGACTTAAACAATTTTGGTATAAACTAGAATTTTGGCTACTTAAAGTGATGAAAATGACATCCCTTAAGCTTACACTGCTTGATATATCAAATAATAACAGGGACTTTACTGAATCTAAAATAGTGAATTTAATTATCTTGGCAGCTAGAAACTTAATTTTTAAATACTGGAAGAGCAAATTTATTCCCTCAATTATAGAGGTTAGGAACTACCTTAAAAAACAATATTTAATTAAACAAAAGGCCACAGATTTAAAGGGACAGTCAACACCAGAATTTTTGTTGTTTTAAAAGATAGATAATCCCTTTATTACCTATTCCCCAGTTTTGCACAACCAACACAGTTATAATAATATACTTTTTACCTCTGTTATTAACTTGTATCTAAGCATCTTCTGACAGCCCCCTGATCACATGACATTTTATTTATTACCTTTTGACTTTCATTTTAGCCAATTAGTGCAGTGTCTGCCACAATCCACGGGCTTGCTCACAATGTTATCTATAGGGTTTACCTGAACTAGCTCTCCCCTGCTGTGAAAAGCAAATACAAAAGCATGTGATTAAAGGCTTCAAGGGCTTAGACATTATCATATGAGCCTTCCTAGGTCTAGCTTTCAACTAAGAATACCAAAAGAAAAAAGAAAAATTGGTGATAAAAGTAAATTGGAAAGTTGTTTAAAATTACATGCCCTATTTGAAACATGAAAGTATTTTTTGGACTTGACTGTCCCTTTAAACTCAGAACGAGAAATAGCAGCTTTTTTCAGTAAATGGGCTAAATTTATCAAAATATTCTCACCCACTGAAATTGACCACCTAATTTTTCCATTCAGGAACTCCGAGTTAGTTTTATTGGATATTTGGTAAGGGAATGATTGCTTTGGGGGGAATGATGGCTTTGTGTCTTTCCATTAATGAGAGAGAATGGTAGAGACAGTATAATTCCTCATGGTTTATTGCATGATGAGCCTTAATCTATGAGATAAATTGAACTGTTTATTGCTGTTGACAATGTACGTATATTTTATCTGGTAATGTATTCAATTAGTAATTTTGTTGTAATGCTGACATAAAATAAAAAAAAGATATTTAAAAAAAAAAAAAGGGGATATGAAACCCCAGAATTTTCTTTCATGTTTCAGGTAGAGCTTAGAATTTTAAACAACTTTCCGTTTTACAAATTTGCTTCAATCCTTTGGTATTCTTGATTGAAGGAGCAGAATTGCACTACAGGAAGCTAGTTTAGCACATTGGGTGAGCCAACGACAAAGAGTATATATATTCAGCCACCAATCAGCAGCTAGCTCCCAGTAGCGCATAACTGCTCCCAAGCCTAAGGCAGCGGTTGTAAGTCAGTCAAAATTCCAGCAAAATACGCCTTTTCTCCTATGCATCAGGATTTTATGTCAAATCCAGTAACTAGGTCATCAAGAGGTAACAGATACTACCTATTCACCAAATGGATAGCGTGCATCAGTGCACCTAACAATAGTGCTGAAACATGCGCAGCATTGCTCATCAACCACGTGTTTTCCAGATTTGGTTCACCCCAGAGAATTGAATCTGATCGGGGAACCCACTTAACTTACTTCTCCTGTTATGGCTCCTTGTTTGGCTAATGAATCTGCAAGATCATTGCCTTCCTTATCAGGACCCTATGACCCTTGGTCTTTTTCAAGTTTATGGTTAAACCATTGGATACCACTAATTAATCAATTTTGCAAAACAACTTGCCATGTTTAACTGGTTTGTTGTTAGTTTTCTGCATGCCATTTCCTTTCCAAGTTGGCAGGTATTTAACAAAACTGTCACACACATAATTCAGTAATGATTACAAATTCATGAATACCTTGTTCAATAGCCATCTCAATGGTTTTTAGAACAGCAGTTAGTTATTCTGCAACTTGACTGGATCTTGGTCCAATGTTGAAACCTACAGAAATATTTGGGAATCTATAAGCCCAAACTATTCCAATGCCAACAACTAATCTGCGCTCATTATCCGCAGTAGCATGGTAAGAACAAGTATCAACATATACCCAAGGTAATGTTTGACACTGGTCCTCATTATATATTTTATATGGGCAATTGTTCCTCCAGGAAATCATCTTCTAATAACTCTTCCCCATGATCCTTAGCAGTACAGTTGTGGAGCTCAGCAAGCCCCTGTGTGACTGGATTCTTTTTATTTTGCTTGTAGCGAATTTCTAAAGACCAAGGAAAGAGTCCAAGTTGTTATGCGGCTATTGGACAGGTTCCCATATTTAATTATCTTACTTTGCAGATATAGCAAATGCTGGTGGGCTGTTTCTATAATACTTTTCTCACCCTGTATATAGCTGTGGAAATTTTGTAGAGCCCATACAGTAGATAAGAGGTCTTTTTCGCGATCACTAAATTTTATTTCTACTGGGGATAAAGTTTTGCTCGCATAAGCAATGACTTTGCTTAAATTATCATGCTTTTGGTATAAGACAGTACTCATGCTTATATCTGTGTAACCTGTCTCTAAGTAGAAAGGTTTACCCCCTTCAGGGTATGCTAAGCAAGGTGCTTGGGTGAGTTTTATCTTCAGCTCAATGATGGCTGTCTCTTGAGCCTCACTCCAGTGCCATTTCACATCCTTCTTTAGAAGAAGTAGCAGTTGTTTAGCTAATTCTGCATAATTATCAATACATTTGCGAGAATAATTTGTCATACCCAGGAATGATCTTAATTCCTTTAAGTTAGTTGGGTTCTTAGAATTTATTATAGCTTCCACCTTTATCTTCTGAGGATTTAACCCTTCAGAAGTAACTTTATGTCCCAAGAAGTTTCCACGAGTGAGACACCACTGAGCTTTTTGTAGGGATAATTTGACACCTGCCCTTTTAAGTTGGCTGAGGACGTGTTTAGGTTCTATGATGTGTTTTTCAAAGTCTGTGTTTTGATCAAAACATCATCAACATAGGATAACGTCCCCCTTTCCAGTGTATCAGGCATAGCCTTATTCATGAATACAGCAAATTCATGTCCTGAATTTATGTATACAAACGGGAGCCTTTGGAATGCATACTGGACCTTTTGGAAGGAAAACACTAACTTATACTGGTCCTCCTCATGTACCTTTATGGTCCTATATCCCTGCGCACAATCAATGGCAGTGAATATTTTGGATCCCTGCATCTGTGCTATGCACTTGTCAATGTATGGCACAGACCAGCCAGACATGTACACTTGTTTGTATAGCGGTCTTAAGTCAGCACACAAATGCCATTGTCCATTGGGCTTAAGAACACCTAAAATAGGATTGTTATAATAGCTGTGCACCAGTGTTCCCTCTAAGGCCAGTTTTTTGAGCATCCCAGCAGTAAAACAGTTAATAAGGGAACCACACCTTGCAGTCTGCATTGCGTAATGTTTGCTAAATGCTCTAATTAACTGTTTCATTGCTGGGCCACTCACAAAACTGGCCTTAGAGGGAACACTGCTGTGCACCTGTCTGATGACACCCCTTTCTTCCAGGTTCCTTATGATTTCTGTAAAAGAATCATACTAGGCTAAAGGTAGTCTGTATTGTTTAACGAAGACAGGGGGTGCATTGGGATCTGTTTGGATTCTTGCAATGTGCAGGTCTGTAGGCCCACAGTCATAAGAATCCCTAGCAAAAATATCCTTGTACTCGATCAGGAGTTCTCATAGCTGTCTGCGTTGATCATGACTGGAACAGCCATTAGCTAAGGAGATTTGCTCTTTGACTATTTGCTGAAATCCTGGAAAGATTCCAGGCTGTCCTATCTCATAGGCTTCTTCAAACCTAGAGGTGAGTTCCCCTTGATTATAATTGACATTGTCCCCATGATTCTGGGCATTGGGGTATTCTTGCTCTTTGATCGGCTGATCAAATACATGAGAGGCTTCTTCAATTTTACAGATGCCTTCCTCTGAGCTGAAGGGATAAATAGACTGAATTGTAAACAATCCCTCTGGCATAGATGCAAAGGATTGTTCTATTAACTGTTCTTCAGTTAAGTATCCTTCAGGTATTAGCCCAATTATATTATTCTGGAATCGAAAAGTGTAATAACTCGATTCAAGCACATATCCTATGGTAGTTCCCTTGGATAAGGTGATATCCTGTGGGGTTATGTTATGCACAATAACATGTATTGGAAAAGTTCCAATATTTACCATAGGAGAATGTGTCATTGATATACCCAGATTTTTCATTCTATGGGAGATGCATATTGTTTCAGAAATTTTTCATTTCTGACCTCTTTTTACCTGTAAGGATAAGGGGAATTTATCAGCCCCAGCAGGGATCACAACATCGTTAGACACCTGCATATTTACAGCATATGGCATTTGCTGGTTTGATTTCAGGGCTGCCTTTTCATCCTGAAACACTTCAAGGTCCCCCTTTAACCTGCTCCAGAGGCAAAGATTAATCAAATCTATTTGTATGGCATACCTATGTAAGAGATCATTGCCAATGTATATTTGATTATGGGGATTATTTAAAACTAAAAACAGGTGCTTTGCTGATTTATTACCTATAGAGATAGATAATAAACATTTAGCTGTGACATTATAGCTTTCAGATTTGTCATCCAGGTCATAGACCCAGAGATCTTGGGGAGAAAGATATTTAATTATCTTAGGTTCAGCTATCTGTGCCAATATACCTCCACTAATATAGCTAGCTTCCTATTTTAAGTTCAATGTGGCATACTTGGTTTTTCCAAGGTCATGCACTTGCATAGGGATAAATAGATCATCTTTAACTCTCAATTTCTGCAAGAAATTGAGCGAGATCTCCCCCTTTAGGGGACTTAGCATCCCTCTTGTGGAGAGAAATGGTTAATACATCACCCTCTAAGGAAATATTGGCTCTCTTTCCAGGCGAAATTTTAAAAGTATTACCGGCAGAGTCAATTAGGGGAATCTGATTATCCGTTTGTAGGATGGTTATTTCAGGTATGGAGTCATTCCTGAAATGAATCTCCACAGCATCTTGCTTCTCTTCCACCACATGACAGTTATGTCTGGTGCGAGACATGCCGGACCGCTCATAATTAATAGGTCTTTTTACTTGTGACCAAATTACATTATTTATGCAATCAATTATGGTGCTTAATCGCTTCAGGAGATCATTACCAATTATTAAACGGTCAGTTGGCAGATCCACTATAATGACAGGGTGTCTTATTACCCTGTTCCCCAGCTTTAGCTTTAGCCATGCAGTACCCCAGACTTTGAGAGAGTCACCCCCAACACCTATTAGTGAACCATCAAATTTCCTTAGTTTAGGTTTGTGGGTTGTTAGCTCATTTAGCTGTGTGTAGTACCTGTGGGATAAAATAGTTGCCTGAGATCCAGTATCAATTAATTCCATTATAGGGTTAGTAACTGAATCCTGGAGCTCAGCTAATACATAATATCTCCATGCAGTTTCTATCATTTCACACATAAAATGTGCATGTTTACACATTTGTGGGCTTAGCCACATTTTACTTGTATCAACCACTTTACCTGATGTAGAAGAATTTTTGTTCATACCAGTCATTTCCTCTATATTAGGGCTGACAGGGTTCCAGTGTACAGCATCTGCGGGAATAAGGTTAGGGGACAACTGCAAAAGAAAAGTTTTGTTAGAGCTTCCAGGCTGAGGCTGCCCGTCATCACCGCTAAATTGTCCATTTATGGGCTTTAGGGAGAGAACATGATTAGTACCATTATTGGCATTTATCATTTAATTTGGTATATCTCTCCCCTTTCCCTCAGGTAATATCTGAGTATTTATGACTGTGCCTGTGGCTCGCTGCTGGCCACTGGCTGTACCCCTAAAAAAGGATTATTAGGGTGCTGAGCCATCAAAGCTTGACTCATATTAGTGAATAGTGCACATAATTGATTTAACTGCATACTGACATGGCCCACTTGACTATACAAGCTCTTTTACCCATGGGCCAATTTTTTGATATCCCACGGTACTGGGTCCTTGTGATCCCTCATAATCATAGCTATCATTTCTATTTTCATGTGGTTGTCTTTGGGGTTCAACTTGTTCAGCGTTAGTATCTTGGGGAGCACTTTTTACTTGGGGTGTCTGGTTACCCTGGAGTATTTTCGCCACTTTTTGAGTATATTCTCTCTGCACCTCAGGCCTTGTTGGGGGAGGGGCAGAGTCAAAACTTTGTGGGGAAGGCCTGTTTTCTCGGGCCACTTCCGCATAAGTTTTCTTTTTAGACTCCAAATTGAGGGGGCTAGATGAAACACTAGTTTCTGCCACAATTTTAGGGCTGGGCCTTGGTTCCCTTTTAACCGCCTGTTCACCGGACTGCTGAATAGAGTATAACTTTGTACTCTCTTTGATCAGCCAGTCCAATGAGCAGTTCTCATCAAAATCTCTAGCCAAATTAAGTTTGATGTGTGCAGGCAATGCTTCATAAAATAAATTCACAAATTCTGAGCTTTCAAATTTGGGGTAGTCTTCGGCCATTCTGTACGCACTTTTTAGTGCAGAAAGGAATTCTATAGGGCTCTGATTTGCGCCACATTTCAAACCGTATACAGCTATTTTCGCAGCTGTTTTGGTGCGATATTGCCCAAACTCCTTTTTGCACTGTTGCTTTGTTTCATTCCAGGAATGAATATTCATATCCTTTAGTGAAGCAAAGAACTTGTGATGTTTACTCTCAAATACCTAGAGCAGAAATTTAATTTTTGACTGCTAACTATTAACATTCATTATGGATAAAGCATTTTCATAGGCCTCTAAGTGGTCAATTATAGAATTGGTACCCTTGTTGGAAAATTTAGGTACTGCACCACTTAAGAAAGTAATTATTTTAGGGGTGTCATATATCTTATTAGATGTATCTTGGGCCTTCTTAGGGATCTTATTTCTGGGGCTGGAGCGCCCCCTATCTGCCCTACTTTTACTATGGGGAGACACCTTATGTACATTAGTATTATGTTGGCTATCTGGGTAGTTGGCTCCGCCCCCTGACTCACTACTAGAGCTTCCCTCCTCATCTGAAGTATAGCAGTTCCCTGAATTTATAACATGATGTGACTGTCTATGTGGGAAGTTTACCTCTGACCCAATAGAGGTCCTTTGTTTAAATTCTTCCCTGATACTCTGCAGTTCATTTCTCATAAATTCTTTTAGGGTTTCCATAATTTCATTATTTTCATTGCTAATAGAGGGGGTTCCATTATGGCGATATTGTCTTTTTAATTCACTTAATTCTTTCTGGCTCTGTGCGAGTTGTTTATTGCTCTTGGAAAGTGGACATGTCTTGTTTAAAGGTAACAATTTCTTTTTTAGCTATTTCAAAATTTTCTTAGCATTTGCGTGATGAGCGAATCTCATCTTCTAGCTCCTGTAATTACAACTCCTTTTCTATAAGGTGGGTGGACATTTCGTCAATAATGCATATTACAAGGGGCCAGGATTTGAGTATTAGATCACCACGCCTTTTAAAATTTTTGCATTAATTAATTTTTAATAATTCCTGGAATAACTCACTTTTCCATTCCATCTTCCATTATCAATAGCAATATTTTTGGCCTTAATTGCAAGCATACCAATATAATCGTTTAAATCCCTCGCAATCTTAAATATATATTTTAATGTGGCCTATAGCATCCATTTTAAGGACGTCGCCTTTAGTGAGGGGCAAATTTTGGGGACACATTTCGATACTGAGTATAGATTAATTTGATTCACTTCTAGTAACAGACATTCGGCTAGATTACGAGTTTTGCGTTATTAGTGAAAAAAAACGCTGCTTTTTCACTACCGCTGCTATTACCAGTCTTGGCCGTAACGCAACATACATACCGCACATTTCAAAATATCTTTTTCAATGGGACTTCCATAGCACCGGTATTACGAGTTTTGCCTGAGAGGCCAAAAAGTGAGCGTTACACCCTATACTGACAAGATTCGGTCCGCCATCTAAAGTCAGTAGTTATGAGTTTTACGTTACAAAGCTGTAGCATAAAACTCATAACTAAAGTGTTACAAAGTACACTAACACCCATAAACTACCTATTAACCCCTAAACCGCAAACACTAGTTAAATATTATTAACCCCTAATCTGCCACCCCCAACGTCACCGCCACTATACTAAAGTTTTTAACCCCTAAACCTAACCCTAAGTTTAACCCTAACACCTCTAACTTTAATATAATTAAAATAAATCTAAATAAAAATTACTATCATTAACTAAATAATTCCTATTTAAAACGAAATACTTACCTATAAAATAAACCCTAAGCTAGCTACAATATAACTAATAGTTACATTGTAGCTATCTTAGGTTTTATTTTTATTTCACAGCTAAGTATGTATTTATTTTAACTAGGTAGACTAGTTAGTAAATAGTTATTAACTAGTTAAAATAAAAACAAATTTACATGTAAAATAAAACCTAACCTGTCTTACACTAACACCTAACTTTACACTAAAATTAAATAAATTACATTAATTACATACAATTAACTAAATTACAAAAAATAAAAAACACTAAATTACACAAAATAAAAAAGAAATGATCAAATATTTAAACTAATTACACCTAATCTAATAGCCCTATCAAAATAAAAAAGCCCCCCCCCCAAAAAATAAAAAAAAAACCTTGCCTACACTAAACTGCCAACAGCCCTTTAAAGGGCCTTTTGCGGGGCATTGCCCCAAAGAAATCAGCTATTTTACCTGTAAAAAAAATACAAACAACCCCCCAACAGTAAAACACACCACCCATACAACCAAACCCCCAAATGAATTCCTATCTAAAAAAACCTAAGCCCCCCCATTGCCCTGAAAAGGGCATTTGGATGGGCATTGCCCTTAAAAGGGCATTTAGCTCTTTTTCCTTGCCCAAACCCCTAATCTAAAAATAAAACCCAGCTAATAAACCCTTAAAAAACCTATGACTAACCCCCAAAGATCCACTTACAGTTTTTGAAGACCGGACATCCATCCTCAATGAAGCCAGGAGAAGTTTTCATCCAAGCGGCAAGAAATCGTCCTCCAGACGGGCATCTTCTATCTTCATCTATCTTCATCCAACGCGGAGCAGCTCCATCTTCAAGACATCCGGTGCGGAGCATCCTCTTCTTTCGCTGGCTCTTCAAGAATGAATTTTCCTTTAAATTATGTCATCCAAGATGGCGTCCCTTGAATTCCGATTGGCTGATAGAATTCTATCAGCCAATCGGAATTAAAGGTGAACAAATCCTATTGGCTGATGCAATCAGCCAATAGGATTGAACTTCAATCCTATTGGCTGATCCAATCAGTTAATAGGATTGAGCTTGCATTCTATTAAAGGTGAGAAAATCCTATTGGCTGTTCCAATCAGCCAATAGAATGAAAGCTCAATCCTATTGGCTGATTTTAGGGTTTATTGGGTGGATTTTATTTTTAGATTAGGGGTTTGGGCAAGGAAAAAGTGCTAAATGCCCTTTTAAGAGCAATGCCCATTTAAATGCCATTTTCAGGGCAATGGGGAGCTTAGGTTTTTTAGATAGGATTGTATTTGGGGGGGGTTGGTTGTGTGGGTGGTGGGTTTTACTGTTGGGGAGGTTGTTTGTATATTTTTTTACAGGTAAAAGAGCTGATTTTTTGGGGGGGGCAATGCTCCGCAAAAGGCCCTTTTAAGGGCTAATGGCAGTTTAGTTTAGGCTAGGTTTTTTTATTTGGGGGGGGGGTGCTTTTCTATTTTGATAGGGCTATTAGATTAGGTGTAATTAGTTTAAATATTTGATCATTTCTTTTTTATTTTGTGTAATTTAGTGTTTTTTATTTTTTGTAATTTAGTTAATTGTATTTAATTAATGTAATTTATTTAATTTTAGTGTAATGTTAGGTTTTACTGTAAGGCAGGTTAGGTTTTATTTTACAGGTAAATTTGTATTTATTTTAAATAGGTAGTTAGTAAATAGTTAATAACTATTTACTAACTATTCTACCTAGTTAAAATAAATACAAACTTAGCTGTGAAATAAAAATAATGTAACTATTAGTTATATTGTAGCTAGCTTAGGGTTTATTTTACAGTTAAGTATTTAGTTTTAAATAGGTATTAGTTAGGTAATAATAGTAAGTTTTATTTACATTTATTTTAATTATGTTAAAGTTAGGGGTGTTAGGGTTAGATTTAGGGTTAGGTTTAGGTGTTAATATATTTATTTAGTGTTAGTGATGTGGGAGGCCAGAGGTTTAGGGGTTAATAACTTTAGTATAGTGGCAGCGGCGACGTTGTGGGTGGCAGATTAGGGGTTAATAAGTGTAATGTAGATGTTGGGGATGGCAGATTAGGGGTTAATAAGTGTAGGTGGGTGGCAGCGACATTGGGGGTGGCAGATTAGGGGTTAATAAGTATAGGTAGGTGGCGGCGATGTCGGGGGCGGCAGATTAGGGGTTAATAAGTGTAGGTGGGTGGCAGCGACATTGGGGACGGCAGATTAGGGGTTAATAAGTATAGGTAGGTGGCGGCGATGTCGGGGGCGGCAGATTAGGGGTTAATAAGTGTAATGTAGGTGTCGGCGATGTCAGGGGCGGCAGATTAGGGGTTAATAAGTGTAGGTGGGTAGCAGCGACATTGTGGGCGGCAGATTAGGGGTTAATAAGTGTAGGTAGATGGCGGCGATGTTAGAGGCAGCAGATTAGGGGTGTTTAGACTCAGGGTTTATGTTAGGGTGTTAGGTGTAAACATAAATTTTCTTTCCCCATAGGAATCAATGGGGCTGTGTTACGGAGCTTTACGCTACTTTATTGCAGGTGTTAGGCTTTTTTTTAGCTGGCTCTCCCCATTGATGTCTATGGGGAAATCGTGCATGAGCATGTAACAGCAGCTTAAAGCAGCGCTGGTATTTGTGTGCGGTATGGAGCTCAATGCTGCCATATTGCCTGCTAACGCTGGGTTTTTGCAAACCTGTAATAGCAGCGCTATTAATGGTGAGCAGTGGAAATAACTTGCAAGTTAGTAGCGAGCCGCTCATAACGCAAAACTCATAATCTAGCCGATTATTATTCTGGCTTAGTATTTGGTTACATTAAAATGCTAATACAATTTTGACCAATGAAAAAAAAAATGTAAAATATTAATATTATTTTTTTTCTAGATAATAATTTTTTAATTTACTACCAAATATATTATATCAATGTGATAAAGATAATAATCTTCTGCAGTGCCTCCAAATTATATGTTAGCATATGACTAGGTTACAAAATTATTATTTATCATTATCTTAGCAGTAACCTCCAATAAAATGTTGTATATATTATCTCAGCAGTTGCCAACCAATAAAATGTATATACGTAACAATATATTTATTAGAATCAATATTTATTCCTTCTCTAGAAGATTAGTTACCTTTATAGACACTTTGGGGGGTAGTTATCAAGCCGTCAACCTCAAATACGCTGCGTATTCCGCAGCGTATTTGTGGCGAGGCTGATACGCCTTAGTTATCAAAGGCTCGAGACCGGCAAAAGTAGAATTTTGTGACGTCAGCTTCGATCCGCCGGACTCAGTCCGACACAGATCGATTCTTACGTCACTCCAGATGTTCCGCACACAAGTGCGGCACATTCTCACTACTTTTGCTAGCTATCAAAAAACTAGCAGGTACGCTCGGCACTTTTACGGCCCAGCGTACCTGGTTTTCAAAGCGCCAGCCTGGAGGTGGCGGATCCCATAGGAATCAATGGGAGTCTGACCATAGCGAAAGTACAAGTTCGCTGCTGACAGACATCCCATTGATTTCTATGGGAGCTGTCTACACCTAACACCCTAACATGTACCCCGAGTCTAAACACCACTAATCTGACCCCCCCTACACCGCCGCAAATAAATAAAGTTATTACCCCCTAAACCGCCGCTCCCGGAGCCCACCGCAAGCTACTCTATACATATTAACCCCTAACCCGCCGCTCCCTGAACCCGCCGCAACCTATATTAAATGTATTAACCCCTATCCTGCCCCCCCTACACCGTCGCCACCTATAATAAATTTATTAACCCCTATCCTGCCCCCCACTACGCCGCCGCCACTGTAATAAAATGATTAACCCCTAAACCTAACCCTAACGCCCCCTAACTTAAATATTAATTCAATAAATCTAAATAAATTAACTCTTATTAACTAAATGAATCCTATTTAAAACTAAATACTTACCTTTAAAATAAACCCTAATATAGCTACAATATAAATAATAATTATATTCTAGCTATCTTAGGATTTATTTTTATTTTACAGGTACCTTTCAATTTATTTTAACCATGTACAATAACTATTAAATAGTTATTAACTATTTAATAGCTTACCTAGCTAAAATAAAGAGAAATGTACCTGTGAAATAAATCCTAACCTAAGTTACAATTACACCTAACACTACACTATACTTTAATAAATTATTCCTATTTAAAAATAAATACTTACCTGTAAAATAAACCCTAAGATAGCTACAATATAATTAATAATTATATTCTAGCTATCTTAGGATTTATATTTATTTTACAGGTAACTTTGTATTTATTTTAGCTAGTTAGAATAGTTATTAAATAGTTATTAACTATTTAATAACTACCTAGCTAAAAGAAATATAAAATTACCTGTGAAATAAATCCTAACCTAAGTTACAATTAAACCTAATACTACACTATCATTAAATTAACTAAATAAACTACCTACAAAGAACTACAATGAAATACAATTACATAAACTAACTAAAGTACAAAAAATAAAAAAAGCTAAGTTACAAAAAATAAAAAATTAAGTTACAAACATGTTAAAAATATTACAACAATTTTAAGCTACTTACACCTAATCTAAGCCCCCTAATAAAATAACAAACCCCCCAAAATAAATAAAATCCCTACCCTATTCTAAATTACATAAATTTCAAAGCTCTTTTACCTTACCAGCCCTTAAAAGGGCCATTTGTGGGGGCATGCCCCAAAAAGTTCAGCTCTTTTGCCTGTAAAATAAAAATACAACCCCCCCCCAACATTAAAACCCACCACCCACATACCCCTAATCTAACCCAAACCCCCCTTACAAAAACCGAACACTAATCCCCTGAAGATCATCCTACCTTGAGTCGTCTTCACTCAGCCGAGCCACCGATGGAACTGAAGAGGACATCCGGAGCGGAAGAAGTTAATCCTCCAAGCGGCGCTGAAGAAATCTTCCATCCGATGAAGTCATCATCCAGGCGGCGCTGAAGAAGTCTTCGATCCGGCCGATGTCATCTTCAAAGAGGCGCTGAAGAGGTCTTCTATCCGGGCGAAGTCATCTTCCAAGCCGGGTCTTGAATCTTCTTTCCGCCGACGCGGAACCACCTTCTTCACCGACGGACTACGACGAATGACGGCTCCTTTAAGGGACGTCATCCAAGATGGCGTCCCCTCAATTCCGATTGGCTGATAGGATTCTATCAGCCAATCGGAATTAAGGTAGGAAAATCTGATTGGCTGATGGAATCAGCCAATCAGATTGAGCTCGCATTCTATTGGCTGTTCCGATCAGCCAATAGAATGCGAGCTCAATCTGATTGGCTGATTGGATCAGCCAATCGGATTGAACTTGAATCTGATTGGCTGATTCCATCAGCCAATCAGATTTTCCTACCTTAATTCCGATTGGCTGATAGAATCCTATCAGCCAATCGGAATTGAGGGGACGCCATCTTGGATGACGTCCCTTAAAGGAGCCGTCATTCGTCGTAGTCCGTCGGTGAAGAAGGTGGTTCCGCGTCGGCGGAAGGAAGATTCAAGACCCGGCTTGGAAGATGACTTCGCCCGGATAGAAGACCTCTTCAGCGCCTCTTTGAAGATGACATCGGCCGGATCGAAGACTTCTTCAGCGCCGCCTGGATGATGACTTCATCGGATGGAAGATTTCTTCAGCGCCGCTTGGAGGATTAACTTCTTCCGCTCCGGATGTCCTCTTCAGTTCCATCGGTGGCTCGGCTGAGTGAAGACGACTCAAGGTAGGATGATCTTCAGGGGATTAGTGTTAGGTTTTTGTAAGGGGGGTTTGGGTTAGATTAGGGGTATGTGGGTGGTGGGTTTTAATGTTGGGGGGGGGTTGTATTTTTATTTTACAGGCAAAAGAGCTGAACTTTTTGGGGCATGCCCCCACAAATGGCCCTTTTAAGGGCTGGTAAGGTAAAAGAGCTTTGAAATTTATGTAATTTAGAATAGGGTAGGGATTTTATTTATTTTGGGGGGGTTTGTTATTTTATTAGGGGGCTTAGATTAGGTGTAAGTAGCTTAAAATTGTTGTAATATTTTTAACATGTTTGTAACTTAATTTTTTATTTTTTGTAACTTAGCTTTTTTTATTTTTTGTACTTTAGTTAGTTTATGTAATTGTATTTCATTGTAGTTCTTTGTAGGTAGTTTATTTAGTTAATTTAATGATAGTGTAGTATTAGGTTTAATTGTAACTTAAGTTAGGATTTATTTTACAGGTAATTTTGTATTTCTTTTAGCTAGGTAGTTATTAAATAGTTAATAACTATTTAATAACTATTCTAACTAGCTAAAATAAATACAAAGTAACCTGTAAAATAAATATAAATCCTAAGATAGCTATAATATAATTATTAATTATATTGTAGCTATCTTAGGGTTTATTTTACAGGTAAGTATTTATTTTTAAATAGGAATAATTTATTAAAGTATAGTGTAGTGTTAGGTGTAATTGTAACTTAGGTTAGGATTTATTTCACAGGTACATTTCTCTTTATTTTAGCTAGGTAAGCTATTAAATAGTTAATAACTATTTAATAGTTATTGTACATGGTTAAAATAAATTGAAAGGTACCTGTAAAATAAAAATAAATCCTAAGATAGCTAGAATATAATTATTATTTATATTGTAGCTATATTAGGGTTTATTTTAAAGGTAAGTATTTAGTTTTAAATAGGATTCATTTAGTTAATAAGAGTTAATTTATTTAGATTTATTTAATTAATATTTAAGTTAGGGGGGCGTTATGGTTAGGGTTAGACTTAGGTTTAGGGGTTAATCATTTTATTACAGTGGCGGCGGCGTAGTGGGGGGCAGGATAGGGGTTAATAAATTTATTATAGGTTGCGGCGGGTTCATGGAGCGGCGGTTTAGGGGTTAAACTATTTATTTAGTTGCGGAGAGGTGCGGGATCAGCAGGATAGGGGTTAATAATTTTATAATAGAGGGCGACGGTATAGGGGGGGCAGGATAGGGGTTACTAGGTATAATGTAGGTGGCAGCGGTGTCCGGGAGCGGCGGTTTAGGGGTTAATACATTTATAAGAGTTGCGGCGGGGTCTAGGAGCGGCGGTTTAGGGGTTAATACATTTATAAGAGTTGCGGCGGGGTCTAGGAGCGGCGGTTTAGGGGTTAATACATTTATAAGAGTTGCGGCGGGGTCTAGGAGCGGCGGTTTAGGGGTTAGTAACTTTATTTAGTTGCGGGGGGCTCCGGGGGCGCCGGTATAGGGGGCAGAAAAGTGCAGTTTAGTGTGAGTGCTTAGTGACAGGCTAGCAATAAAGCTGGGAAAAAGCCGAAGGGCAGCGAGATCGGATGAGTGATAACTGTCACAGTCCGCTGCTCATCGCCCCGCGGCTTTTTGACAGCTTTATTTGATAACTTAGGCGAACGTATTCAAGGTCCGCGGCGGCGAAGGTAGGCGAGCTTAGGCGGACGTATTGGGCCGGCGAAGCCAGAAAAGTAGACGGCTTGATAACTAGCCCCCTTTGAATTATATTTATGTAGAAACTAGATTATGTGTCTATGCTGTTACAATATTCTTTACAAAGCAAACCAAAATATATCTCTAAAATTAACCTTACCCACAATGAATCACATTAAAATACCCCAAATGATAATACCAGAATAGTCTATAATTAGCCAATAACTCTAATGCTGAACTTATAACCATCAGATAAATTGTATATTATTAACACAATAACCAATTTATATGCAATTTCTAAGAGATTTCACAATAAGTAAGATTGACTTATAAATATAAAAGTACAAATTATTTTCTAGCAAATAAAATTATTTAGCAATAATACCAGCCTACACCAGGCTATGGAACATAGATTTAAAATACAAAGTACCTCTTTAAAGTGCTGGCTTCAATTAAACTATAGCTTTAGACACCTTGATTTAAATATTAAAACTATAGAGCAACCGTATACATTACCACATAACCAGATGTAAGTTTCAACTTTTTCAGGTTAATTCAGTTCATCATCATAAATAAGAGGTATTGCAATAATGGGGAAAAAAACAAGTTAGGCCCAGTTTTGCTTTATAGACACTGTGTTCCAAAGGCAGCGGCTGTCAGTCAGTCAAAATTACAGCAAAAGACCCTTTTTCTCCTATGCATCAGGCTTTTATGTCAAATCATATAGCCCACCTCTATTCTAATCATTGGTAAATATTCGGATACGCCCTTATCGGTGCTGAATATCTCATTGGCCCTTGGAAATACATGTATTTTAATAACAGCCGATCCCTTTTGGCTGCAATACCATTTCTGAACTATTGGTGGCAGCAGACACTGGCAAGCAGTTTCACTATCAAATACTGCTAACAGTTTAATTGATATATACCTCAATATGTTTATTAAACACACCTATAATTTCCAGCATTAATAAATTATATGTTCAATATATATGGGGCCATTTAAGACCACTGAAAATGTACAATTTGAGACCAGACATGAGTATCTTACCAATTCTGTATTAAAATATGCTTATTGGAGTCTCATTCCTTTTCAATATAAATATAGCCCACATATTTGTATATCTCTTGATAGTGTTATTTTGAATGCATGAAAACACAATTTAGGTATAATTTAAACATTTCTGCAGCTTAAGGATATTTTAAATAGATTTGAAAATTATAACAATTCATTTTATATGACGTTCTAATTTCCCCTTTTAAAATCAAGATTTACATTTCCAGTTTGTCCAGGTCCAGGGATGTTCAGGCAGAAACAGTGGATGCGCTGACACTTCCTTGGTGTTATCATCCTGCTTACATTTTCCCGCCGCGAGTTCTCTTTCCAAGAGTGATCTCCAAAATCATCATGGAACAATCATTTGTGTTGCTGGTGGCTCCAGCATGGCCACACAGGTTTTGGTATGCGGATCTGGTTCGGATGTCCAGTTGCCAGCCTTGGCCACTTCTGTTAAGGCCGGACCTACTGTCTCAAGGTCCGTTTTTCCATCAGGATCTCAAATCATTAAATTTGAAGGTATGGAATTTGAACGCTTAGTACTAAGTCATAGAGGTTTCTGTGACTCAGTGATTAATACTATGTTACAAGCTTGTAAATCTGTCTCTAGAAAGATTTATTATAGAGTTTGTAAGACTTACATTTCATGGTGTTCTTCTCATAAATTCTCTTGGCATTCTTTTAGAATTCCTAGAATTTTACAGTTTCTTCAGGATGGTTTGGATAAGGTTTTGTCTGCAAGTTCCTTGAAGGGACAAATCTCTGCTCTTTCTGTTTTATTTCACAGAAAGATTGCTATACTTCCTGATATTCACTGTTT